>NW_009634167.1:51936-56336 GCF_000690535.1 Cariama cristata | reverse complement strand
GGGGAAAAGAAATCTCCATTTTCACACTTAGAAGAAAGCAAAACCACAAACCTATTGAAAAAAGAAACCAAAACCTCCAATCAAAGCAAAAAAGAACCCCATAGATATTAGGCCCACCACTGCTGCAAAGAAAATTCCTACTATGAAGTACGTTACTGCCAAGTCCAATATTCCTAAAATTTCTTTTTTATTTTTTCAAAGGAAATAAACCATCGCATACACGCACAGCCACACACACATACCTTTGTATTCTTCCCATGAAAATTCAAATAGCATTCATATTAGCTAGCAAATGCAAGTGTTGGGAAGAATCATTAGGGCAGGAAGAATTACACAGAGTGCTTCACTAGCAGGTGTGATTAATTACTGTTAAAAGGTGGGAAGAATATACTAGTTGGCTGACAGAAATGACTAAAACTTTCTGCCTAAAATATAACAAACCAATTGAAAGCTAGCTAGCATATTTATAGGACAATATTCACTGACAAACTTTGCATGGATCCACCAGACTTCCAGAACTACATTAACTCTACACAGATTTTTAACTGGTATGCAATGCTAATATTATTTGGCAGGCATCTGTTGCTTCTACCTGTTTAGCAAAGCAAATGAATAGAAGTTATTTAGTGGCCATAAGTTTGTCAGTTTATATAAAAATTACACCTCCACGGTGACATCATTCTAAGCTAAGCCTGAGCTACGAAATACAGCACTAAGCACTTCTCAGCCTCAGTTTCTAAGTGTAGTCTATAGAATATAAAGCTATAGCATTTGCTAACTTCGTATGATTTTTTCCTAATTAATAAGTACCATCTATACAAAAAAGCACTGTCATCCAAGCACTGTGACTAAGTAGGTTTCATCCATATACTGAGGCAGAAAGTATTATTACAGTCCCTACTTATGGAAGCTGTTGCATCCAATACAAGTGAAAGATGCACTTTTTTTGGCTACACTTATACCCCTTGTCTGCAGCTTGTCTGCCATTCCAAGAGCATCTGGTTACATACAGCTTCTGGGGACAGCATTTTCTTGGCAAACTGCAATCAAGTCCACAGCAAGAGATCAGCAACAGTCCTGACAAGAGTACTAGCATGGGCAGAAGAAATTGGTAAAAACTGAATTGCTGTAAGATTTGATTATCATGGAATCAAGGGTCAGGTCCCTTAGCAAGTAAGGTGCATCACACTGGATCTCTCTCTTCTGTAACAGAGCATGCAAGGATCGCAGCAGGGAGGTCCAACACGTTTTACTTTTAGAAGTGGGTCAGCACACGACTGCCAGTGAAGTCCAAACCACTCCTTACGGTACATGTGAACATGGGAGAAGATGCCCTTCCTAGGGCTGCTGGTTAAGCAACTTTTATCAATACACTTAAATTTAGTTTGAAGTAAAATTTTTAAATACAAAAGTGACAAAGAAGTCTACATGGTATGTAAATTTTCATTATGCCAACACACAGTGGGGTGGTTATGTTTTCTTTTTTAAATCAGAAACTTCATGCATTAATCTATTTTTACCTAGAGCAGCAAAATGCTTTACCCCTTAACTCCTACTGTGCTCACCTACATCGATTAAAAATAGTTCGTGTGACGAAGCAGTCACCAGTTTCTAACATGTTTTTCTCTCCCTATTAATCTAATTAGGAAACTGGTAACACTTAGCTATTTATAACCAGCAAAATCTCCATTGTAAAAGATGAAAAGCCATGAATTTGCATTCAAACAGAAAGGGTGCTTGAAGTTGAAAACAGAGAAGAATGAAACCAACTAGATGCACTGCAACCCCTACTTCCAAGCTGCAAATGAGCACGCCAACTCCAGAGACTGCCCAACTTCCGTGGCACTCCATGAGAAATGAATGTCGTTTTCCTCAACAGAGACAGAACTAACTGCTTAAGGCTTATTTCCTATGACTTAGTGGCTACAGGACATTAAATCTGTACTGGAAACATTTTATTCCATTTCACCTCACTTGCTTTTTAGTATTCCCATCATTCAGTGGGTCAAGAGACACACGGTTTCAGGGGCTTGTACAAGAATAGCCTTAGCACTGGCATTAGAGAATCAGAAGACATTCTTGTGCTCATTTCAGTTCTTCATAATACATCCTGGTTTAACAAAGTGAACAAGGCTAACAAAGAAATTCCAGAGTTCTTGCTTAGTAGTAAGCAAGAGCACAGCTACTGCACTTTGGAAATGTCAAGCAATTATTAAAATTATGAGAATTTGAACCCAATGTATTCTATGAACCATCTGGATGTATTTGTATACTGTTACATATTTTTATATATACATAAAGTATAGTGGATATATTTCTCCTAGCTTCAATCACTATAAACCTTTTTTTTTTTAAACATCTCAAACCCTGAAAGTGCAGGACTACACGCTTAAAAGTTACAACTCTTCTAGCATGCGATAGCAAAAAAATAGACTTGATTTGTTTTAAAACTGGTAGAGAAAGTCTTAAGGAAATCCTCCTATTATTAATGTTAAAAGAAAAAAAAAAAGCTGTCATGAAATGGAATAGAGACAATTTGATATAGTGAATCAAAAGTGCTAAGAAGGCAGAACTCCCACATGTTAATAATACAGCAGAATATATATTCAGTGCTCATTTCTATGGTAACTACTATTGTGGTGAGTAGACATTTGAGAAATCACTTCAACATGCAGAAAATAAAGATGCAAACTTAACTACTAGAAAGGTCTGATGTATGAACATGTACAGGTTGTTAATTTTGTTAATTTTTACTATCTAACAATCATAAAAATGACCATATTGGATGGACATATTGCTTTCTTCCTGCACTATGGATTCCTCCATAAGAATTTCTTTGTATCTATTAACAGTGTATTTCATTGGCCCTTTTCATTGTCCAGTCATCATAATGACATCATCCCGCCTTTTTTCTCTGGTTTGGGTGGTTGGGTTTTTTTTAATTAACTTTTACTTCAGTTATGTTGAATGTTGTATCTCAGTTTTCAGTATCTTGTTAAGCCTTTCAGGAACAGCTCAGGTGACTGCAGAGATGTCTGAGGGGACCCTTTGGTGATGAGTTGCTGGACTGTTCTGTTTACAGATCTGGATAATGGCTGATTTCCACTTCTAACACTCTTGTCAGTACAGCAGTCCCTCTGGGGCTTTCTGAACTATACTGTCAATATTATCACTCAAATTTAACATCTTCATTCAGAATAGCTATCAAAACACTGTCGTTTCAAAAAAGGAGAATTTCACCTGTATCATCAAGTCAAACAATACATACAAGATAGAAGCCAGAAAGGCACTTTGCTAGCGAAAAACCACCTTGTCTCAATAGTAGTTTGAATAACTATACCATTAACCCGTGCTGCTGCAACACCACAGCCACCTTTGATAAATTTAACTCAGTTTACAGGCAGAGACAGCTCTGAGATTAAATATCTAAGCAAAGTATTTATGAACAAACATGCCATGACAATTTAATCAAGATGTGAAACACTGAGATAATGCAGTGGTAGTATCCTGCACGGAGGAAATCCTAACTTATGGCAGCTGATTGAAGGACTGGCTTGACCAAGTGTAAAAGAAGGCCAGTGATCTCCAGCTATACCTGTTTATGAGGACCCCTGAGTATATGTGCCTTGGCGCCTTCACAAGCCGTCCTCATCGCTTCCAGCGATGGTGTTCCCAACAGGTCTGTGATCAAATCCAACTGTAGGCATAGAACGTACAAATTTGAGATCTTAGACATATATTACTACATTTCACTATGACAGCAGATTCTTAAGCTAACGTAAATTACATTTAAGGTATGAATCAGTTCAAAACTACTATTTTATGGATAGTAAATTACAAATATTAAGGTATACATTTAGTAGATAGCAAATACAAACATTTGTAATTTCACTAAAAAGCCCAAACAGAAGCCAATTTTCAAGATTGGGACCTTTTTTTTGTATACAAGTTTAGTAAAATACTTTACTGCAATTTAAAAGTCAATTTTACATCATTAAGAAAGTACTGTTAAGGGTATGTTACTCATTCTAAAACTCAAATATTCTCAACTGAATGTCAGCATTGCATACCAATATACCACACAAAACTCCAAGATATGAGAAAAATAAGGGGTTTTTTTTGGAAGAAAAAAAAAAAAAAAAATCTGTCCAGGACCAGAGGTTATAAGGAAGTGGTTATAAGGAAAAGAAAAGCTACCTAAAAAGAGCACAGATGATGCTGCATTTAAAACTGTTTTTAACTTGAAATGAAATGGTATTTCATTCACCTTTTTCATTTTGGAAAGCAACAGAGAAGCTTTCACCTTATTTCTACAAAAGCGTGTGCATATACTCCTTCACCAAATAAAACCAAACAAAAAAACCACTGTAAAAGTCAAGAGAAAAAAAAAAAAGGGGGGG
>NW_009634167.1:27290-51925 GCF_000690535.1 Cariama cristata | reverse complement strand
TCTTGTTAGTGGTGAGATCAGCACCCTGGTTCCAAGTGTTCCCTTATGACCACCATCCACCCGTGCTAACGAGCAACTGCAGAGCTCTCCTCTGAGAACAAACGCATTATCATCATCATCCAGGCCTTGTATGCATGAGAATCACCCACTGACCGTTGGTCTAACACTGTGAAATGTGATTGCTGTTTACACACCAAACTGTGTAACTCTGTAGTGGGTCTGTGTTCTCCCCACCTTCTCCCCACTCTCCAGCAGAAGCACTAGTCTGTCCAGTGCCTGGAGGTACGTGCAACCCAGAACTTGGTACGGAACACGTGTCCTCCCCTTTGCCTTGGCACCGTGCGGCCAGGGCTACCATAACTTCATAGGGGAGTGACAGCAAAGTACCTATGTTTGTAAGGAGATGGAAAACTTGACAGGGAAAAAAAAAAAAAATAATCCTAAACCTTGAGGCTTTTAGATGTGGAAAAAATATAATTGAGAAACAGACACACGGAGCTGATATAATAAAAGATTAATGTATTTACAAAATAATAAATTATACCAGCATATCAGGGAATGTAGACTGCAGGAACACCCATATTTTTCAGCCAACTACTCCTGAAGCACACAGCAATGATATGTTAATATAGGTTTATATCTATAAATATAGCTATCGATATAAATACAGACACTTTATTCTAACGGTTACAAGAAAAAACACTGAAAACAATTTTCATAATGACGTCCTGAAAGTTCATGTTTAACATCTCTCAAGATATAAATTCTCTTGTCTTAGCCCATAGGTTTGCTTTTTAAGGTTTGTTAAGACGTCTGATTTCACTTATCTAGATACATGTCATCAGTCATTACACATATTTTTTCTGAAGTATTACAAAATATATTTTGAAATTTTAGTGTAAAAAAATATTACAAAACATTAATTTTGAATTCAGCTGACCTCAGCTGCGTGAATTTCAAGTCTTTTGGGTACAGACAATGAATCTACGTTATTACGTTGTTATTGCAGGTCAGAAGGAGAAGTGCCCTTTCAGAGCTAACTTAGCTGCTGCCACTGCCTGCGCCTGGGTTTGCAGCGAGCGTCCTGGAGCACCGGCACTGGGCTCCTTTTCCACAAGACTAACTGGGGGATGCACGTCATCAGAACATCTGCAGGTACTTCACCTGCCAGTGGGCATCAAGCCTGTGCAACCACACCAGGCCCACTCCACAGCACATCTCCACTGTGAACTGTGCAAAACAGGGGTGTCAGGTCCTCAGCACAGACCGCCCCGCTCTACTGGTATGCGCTAACTGCTCAAGTAAACATTGCTGACATCAGAAATCCAGCAACAAGCATACCCTTGGTATACCGATGTGTGAAACAGCAAACCTCTCCTCTCTGCGTACATGCGTGCGGACGTGTCAAAGGCTGGCTGCGCAATGTGCCAGAAATGCAACTTCATGTACGTGCTACAGCCGGTGGGAAACGGCTACGCCAGGCTGGCAGCAACTGCCCGATTCTCCTTTCTACCTGGCACTTTGACCCTCCCAAATGGATTCTGCTTACTGTCTCAGGCATGTGACCGGTTATCTTTAAGGGGGATTAAATAATAATCAGCAAAATCAGACTAGAGGAACTGGCTAACCTAGGAATGTGGTTAAAACTTAGCACTCTATAACCCGCCTTTCACAAAAGAGCGTGCAGACTAGTCGTTAAAGCAAGGAGAGAAAGGCATTTGCTCCCACAGATAGCCAGAAAGCCAGAGATCACCCTTCCTGCACCACAGGTGCACTAAAAGATAAAATTAGATGTGTTAAATGTTTCTGTACATATAGCTAAAAATAACTTGTATTTGCACCTTTAAATACGCATTTTTCAACAAAACCAGAAAGACTGTATAATACAAAAATGCCAACTATTCTAAATAGTATCAGTAAAAAGTAAAAGTAGAAGGTTAGAAAATACTGTATTTGAAAGTGTTTCTGATTATCTAAGTCTCAGTATAGATTATCTCATGTCTTATTTTTGTAAGAAATCCCACAAAATCCTTATCAAAAGTTAGCTACTGTAACTTGAGTAAGCAACTTAGGTATATTCACCACACTCAACATGACACTATCCAAAGTTTAAAATACCCAAATCACCACTTCCAGTCTGGTTTATAATGTAAAGCTGTATTCACTTTCTTTGTCACAGACTTGAGTTAAAAATTCCAGTACAGTCAGTTTTAAAATGATCGCTTCCCTGGTTTTTCTACCAGAAAAACTTTCGCCTGATGACGGCTATCCTGACATCAGAGAGTTTCTGCTGTCCTGGTGAACCCCGCTGGCTGTATGGGATAACCATTTAGAGCGTACACTCTACGCTAAGGGGCACGGCACAGGCTTGAGAAAAGACTAACATTGACTAGCCCAAGGCCCTTCTATAGACTCTATCCACCTTCAAATAGTACTGAATTTCTCAGAACATAATTGAAATATATATGGTGATTACTTCTTAAACCATTCTAGTGCACAGGATTTATAAAAGATCTAGGAACTCTTACCTAACTTTATACAACTTTTCAATCAAATAAAGTGAACATCACCCAAAAAACCCCACCCCATAATGCTATTCTAGAGTTACCTGATGAATGTCCTTGCACTTTAAATTTCCAGAAGGATAGTCAAGGCTATTAAAATCACACATACATTTAGCTTCAGTGTGGCAAAAGATCAAAGATTAGAAAAACAGGAGATCTTAAATATTTTTGAGACTGCAACAAAACAGCTGTCAATTTAACTAGCAGTTCTGATGACATTAGTGCTTTTCTCCTCTGCAGTCTCTTCACAAGGGTAAGAGTCGGGTGTAGTTTGGAAGGAGGTCTACTTTTTGTGATCATACAAGGTATCAGTGCTGTCTAGAAATGACTAACAAGTCCTGCCTTGCAAACACTACTGCGGTGATGTGATAGGTACCACTAGACAGGACACAGCATTGAAAAAATATATACACAACACAAAAACATTTTAAATATACAAATGTTGAAAACAGCATGCTAATGTGAATGTCTCTCAACCGGTGAAAATGCTATGTGCATAAACAAACAAGAAAAGTGTAGAGTTTGGAATGTTACCTTTAACAAAAGTTTGGAATGTGTTTTTACTTCTTTTCAATCAATATACATAATCTCAGAATTTTAATGCTATGTAGTTTCTAATCTATAGATGATACTAGCAACACTGAAGATAAACATTTTTATGTCAGCACAGCTTGTTCCTTCTCTTAGATAGAAGTATCAATGCATCCATCTCTAGTATCTTGCTGCAGACCTTATTTTCTACCTACTGTTAAAATAGCACTTCAAGATTATTAGAGATATATGTATATTCTATTAGCTTGCTTACTGTTGGAATGGTGATGAAGCATTCTGGTGCATCTCACGTTTTTATACGTAGCCACAGCTATACAACATAAAAAATTATTCAATACCTTCTTACACACTTAATCGTTACTAAAATGAAGCAGTCTGAACAATACTAACAATTGGCAGTTTAAATAGTTCAGGTGCCAATACTGGATGTCCAGTTACATCTTGACAGAAAACTTAGTACTTTCTCATATTAGTTGTTACAAAGAGCTTGATCCTGGTTATATCACCTTTACTCACTCTCAACAAAATGCTACAGCAGGCTTTGGTACTGCAGCAGATTACAGAGGATTACAAAAAAACCAAAAAACCAAAACATTTCAAAAGTTAATGTTAATAACCACTACCTTTAATACTGTCTGGAAGCTACCGTTTCAGTGTTTCAAAGTAGCTTGTCTTTTTGCCTGTGTGTAAACCAAGCAAAAGATATGCAAGTTTGAGGTTCAAAATGCATCAGTATAACTGATTCCACAAAATTATGCAGCAGAAAAATTTTTAAAGGGAAGTTTAATTATACCTGCTGTATGGGACTCTGTGCCTGAAACAATATTCTTCGCCCAAGTAATTCTGCAAAGATACAGCCTACAGACCAGATGTCAATAGCATTGCTGTAGTGACGGCTGCCCATCAGGATTTCTGGAGCTCGATAATACTGAGTGACAACTTCCTGAGTCATGTGACGAGATTCATCTAATTCTTCCACCCTGGCCAATCCAAAATCACAAATCTAAATTGAGAAGGTAAATAAAAAAATTAAAATAACCAAAACACTTAATGCATTTCAAATAGGTAACCTTCTGGTAACGAAGCAGGAAATTCCAAACCAGCATTTAAATAAATCAGATAATCTGCTGTAATTGCATAAGCAAAGGGAAAGGGGAATAGGAAGAAATTATGCTACTTTATTCCACATCCATTTAAACTTTCTACAATTTTATTTGAAATCACAGTACACTTTTAGTTGGCGTTGCAATATTTATAATCTAAAAGATTAAAAAAAAAACTTGGCACGAAAAAAATAGTTATTGCCAACCTCTGGGTACAGAATATTTCACCCTAAATCAGATTTCATTTGTTCATGATATGATGATATGCCTCAAAACTTTACAGAAAGATTTAGCCTTCTACTCACTCTGGCTTTGAGAATTTTTAAAGATTTCTCGAACCAGAAGGGTTAAGAAAACAGACTAAAGCTTTCACAATTGGAACACTTAGCAAATAAATGTAAACAAAACGTATTTTTTTTATATTTGGCATAGCTATACAACACATCTAAGCCCTCCAAAATTTCATATGCTTAAGAATGAAGAGTCTTGGGCATTCTGTATCACCATTACTTTGACTAGCACGCTGAACACTAACATGGCAATATCTGGAGAAACTGCCGGCCTTTCTCAGCTGCTGAGGGCACAAGAGATCCCACGCAAGTCAGACCACACACTCATGTCTATCTTGCTTTCATAGATTTGGGGAGAGGTAGGGAGAAAAGGGGAAAGGAAGATGTTCGTTCATTTGTAAGTTTAAAAGAATTTGTGGGATTTTTTTCTTTTAAAACAACTTTCAGGAAAAGTGTTCATATTAATTGTTTTTGTTTAAAAAAATAACAACTGATTTATAATGAACAGCATATAAACATGTACATTTTCAATAAATTTAAGTAGCACCTTAAGAACACAGTTGCTGTTCACAAGAAGGTTCCCTGGTTTAATGTCTCGATGTAAAATGCCAGCAGAATGTAGATATTTCAGACCTGAAACATTAAACGAAATTAAAATAAATACCTTTTTTCCTTTTAAAAGAAGTTTAAGGCTGAAAGCATTTTCCTGGAAGGTCTTGCAACTCCTGATCAGCAAAGACTTTGCCATTGGCTCATTATACGATTCTAGCTTCCAGTCTCTAGCGTACACTCAGTCACTCAATGAAAGGATAAAACTTTTGTTGGAGTACACAAACTAGACTGAGTAAGTAATTTAAGTAGTCTTTTTAAAAAAAACAAAAACAAAAACATCCATCTCCCTGGTTATGACATGGATACTGTACTAATCACAACATTCCAATATTGACATATACCTCTTACCACTCTATTTCCCAGCAAGAAATTTAACTTCTGCAGCACTAAAATTTGACTTAACAATTTCCTACGTAACAGCTGCACTTCAGAAATAAACTCAGATTAAACCCAAGCTAATTTGCCTTTTTTTTTTTTAAATCACTTTTTTTCAAACTAAAACTTCATAAGCCAACAGCAGATAATGTAAAACAAGGCTAAGAGAATACAGGCCCAAATTACAGTAAACCTAGGCCCTTTTCTTAACTTTATTAGTGCAAAAATTCAAAGCTAGAGCTAATGAACTTAGGACATCTGATTGCAGCAATTGGGGATGTTTCTAACATTTAGGTGGTTAGGAAAGAAAGCAAACCTATGCTTCCTGTGTGCTTTTGCTGTCCCTGAAGCAGTAATTCTGATATTTTCAAGAAAAAGCAATTAATGCAGAAAGCATCTCACTAAAAAGTACAGTGGGAAAAAGTACACCAATGTGAAGTTATTTATGCACATGAACTAGAGTAGTAGACAAAGCATGGAAAAATGGAAAAATGGCCATAATTCAAGTAGGGTCAGATAGAACAAAAATAAATAATACCATTAAACTGGGGAACAGTAAGCTCACAGGTGGAATGCCTGGGCAAATGGAATGAGAATTCAAGTAACTCTTGAACAAGCTTTAACTGACAGTTTTGCATTGCCATTTGGATCAAAATTAGAGTTTTGAGTGCTCCCCTAGTCATCAAACTCAGTAATCACAGAGGCACAAATGCCTTTTGTCCTTTAAGGGTACAAATCTTTTCTCTAGCACAACAGGTACCTGGAAAAGCCCGTACTAATTCTGGATATAAGTTAGATTTCTTTGCTCTGCTCTTTATGAATACAATCTACTATTTATTTACTATTAGATAAAATTGACTGTTTACTTTCAACTTATTTCAGTGAAAATACTCAAATAAAGCCAATGGAAATGCAACCGGACTAACACTAATCAAAAAGTGCTCCAAAGCCAAGCATGATAATCTCATTTCTTGGATAAAAGTTTCCAAACGGATTAAAAAAAAAAATAAAAAATCAAGTTTAAAATTACTGTTATGGTAAATTGTTTTAACTAAAAATCAAACTTTAGTGGACTGTTCCATAACAATTTTAAGTAGACTGTTCTCCAGAATACCTTAAGTGGGTATGGTTACATGTATTTATCAATTTGGCTCAGTCTAGGTGTCCTTTCTGCACCTTGATTCAAAAAGCATTGGAGGACCATTAAAACCCACCCAACTCAATGACCCACCGTAAGACTCTCACAGGCCACTGAAAAAGCCTTTGCAGCGGAAGTGTAAGTCTTGCCATCTTTACCCATGACTATGATGGAAGGCAGCAGGGCTGCCATATTCTTATAACTAGAATAATTAATGCTTGCTATTCATTCATAATATGAAATAAAAAGAACAAGTTTCCATGGGAAACTTATTCAAGATGAGGATGTCTTAAGAATAAACATTAAGAAACAGAAAAAAAAAAATACTACTACTACTACATAATTTTCATTAAATTTAAAAGAAGAAAAATTACCTCGTAAAATCTGGTAAAGAAAAACTTTGACATGATCCGAGCTGAGTGGCTGAGGAGAGACGATAATCTTATGGAGGTCACTCTGCATCAATTCAGTGACAACATATCTTCAATTTATTAGTTAAGGCAAAAGCAGAAAGTCCAGCACATAATCTCTTGAAACATTTACTCTAACTCCTAGAAATTTGAGCTCTTACAGGTCAGAGCTATTGAGTAAAAAAGAATAAGGCTTCTTCAGAGGTCAAGTCTCCAGACTCTTACAAGAACGAAAATAAAAAATGGATTGTGAAAGAAAACAGATTACTCAATAAAGTAGCATTTGCATTACGGTAGTTGTTACAAAATTACTCCAAAGTCAAATTACAACTCAGAAAACAAAGTAAAATTTTAAAATCATTAATAGCACTTTGAAACCTTTAAATTTTTCCTTAAGATAGGTAAGCCACAAATTACAAACAACTAGAGCAGCGTCTTCATAGTAGGCATACATCAACGTGGCTTAACCAGACAAACCGGCAAGTGCAAGCCTGTGAAAATCAGTTATCAAAAGTACCTTGCAGGTTGCTACACAATCAATAATGCAGACTTTTAAAAATACATATGCTTCCCTAAATCTACCCAGTACCCATTATTTAACCTTCTCAAGCATCATATACACATGCATACAAATCCCAGTCAGAAAACCTCTTCTGAGTTATAAAAGGAGAAGAAGAAAGAAAAGAAAAAAACCACAACAAAAAACCAACAAAAACCAACTCAAACTTCTGTCTGGAGGAAAAACTAAAAAAAACAAACAGAAACCACTATATCATGTACTCATAGACATGCAGAACAGAGCAATAGTCATGCTCACTGATAACTTACACAAACACCTGAAGATACAAAGAGTTGCATATGCTGTGGCTTATACTAAGGTAAGGTGTGCATTAAGAAGGGTATTGTGTTTATTCAGGAAGCACTAGAAATACTAAAAATGTAATGTTTCAAAAATGTAAATATATGGAAGACACAAGCAGCATATCTTAACTCAAAGAATCAATACCATAGTGTCAATTTCCTGAATATGTTACAGTAATAAAACACATGCAAAAATCATTATGATAAATACTGGGTACACTACAGAGATACGCGGCCTGTGCGCTGTACAGGGCAGTTAGCGACGGAGAGCGCACAGGCCAGCAATGAAGAGCCTACCGCCTTCCAGAGAAGCTGCCTCTGCTGGACTCTGCTTCATTCACCAGCAACACTGGCAGATTAAGTTTTGATTTTGGAGCGGCGGTTCAGAACAGAGTTTGAAGCAAAACCACAGCACCTCAACTTTCAAGAAGGACTGAACTTGCAACACTGAGAATTTTCAACTTCTACAACAAATAAGCTTGATAATTAAGAAACATTACTACTTTAAAAGCTACCTTTAGCAGTCATGTTTGAAAAAACACCTCTGATATTATTACATTTGTAGCTGAAGAAGGTAAAATACAGTCGCTGTATGTTAACTGAACTTCTGCTTTACAGCAAGGAATCAAGCATCTCACCAAGACCCCTGTGTTAGGCATTAAGCATTACGAGTCACACCAAACCCTGCAACGTTCAGAGCAGACAAAAATGCGGCAGAGAGGTGGTGCATGCTGCCAAGGTCATGCAAAAGATCAAGGAGAGCGTTAGAAATAAAACTGCTTCTCCTGGGCCCCAATCTAATATCTCCCTTGGTGTACTAGGTTCATTCACAGTTCAAGGTAAAGCAGTAGTCAGCTCTCAGCCTTCCAAAACCACAAACCGATCAGCTGTAAGAATCAGCAACAGCTCAGTCACCCTCCTCCGACCGAGTGCTACCTGCACGCTGGAGCGTGTACAGGTTTACCCTCCGCTCTACAGGAAGAAACAGGGTTTTGCTGTGCATGAGGAAGTTACACGCTTCGGTTCTGCTCATCCTCCGTATCTGCCACGCAGGAGCTCCGACAACTTCATGAACTCATTGACCTCGTGGTGGTATTTTTACAAGTGTGCCATCCTGACCTCTCCTCTGAAAGCAAAGCTAACTAGGTCAACGTTGAGGGTTTGGTTTTGTTTTGTTTTTAAATCTCACCATCATCTCGTAGGAGCCTATCAGTTGGTTCAATGCTCTTTATAACCAGCTCTGCTACAGGTCAAGTCTGAAATATAATAGCAAACCCTGACTTCAGTTAAGATACTTATCTCTTGGTAACACAGGAAGCAAGTCAGCCTCAGCAGAAACTTGTTCTTACCATTATCACCAATTAATTGGCACAGGTCAAGTTGCACTTATAACAACCTAGAGAAAACTGAAATTTTCTTTCATCTCTACCTAATCAATGTGCTCCTTCCATCTGTTGCTCTGCAAACTCTATCCAGCCAAATCCCTATCAGCCAAATTGTTCATCTGCCATCAGCTCACCACACAAAAACTAATTTTATAAATTAAATACTGCCAACTTTTTGGCCAAAAAACCACCAAATTAAAATTGCATTCATAAAGGATTCATAAAGAAAAAAAACAACGCTGTAGCAATGTAAATTCTAGTCCTCTAATTTTTCTTTTAGTTTTGCAAATGTCCTCTTAAGTATTTATACCAGCCTTTCAAAATCTGGTTTTTATCTTACGGCTGCAACAAATCTTTACATTTCATTTTCAATGTAAAATATTAAAAAAATCCAAAAGCATTACTCTGCACTTTATTATGATAAGATTTTTGTTTTGCTACGCCACAAATCCTCCTAAATCTCAATCCCAAGCATAATGTCTCCCAGATGTCTCAACTAGTTGCCATGCCAACTAAAGCAGCTTAAATTAAATGAGGGCCTGAAATGGCACCTGCACCACTCCAGGTCTGTTGCGCATTAAATAAAGCTCTCTTGACAGGGGCTCAGAGGTGCCATTAACTTGAACAGCAGCTATCTGATTATTGTCTCTAGATAATTTAATGAGGGTCTCTAAACAAGAGCAAAAGCAGCACTTGCTTGATGTTCCTGCCTTTTACAAACGCGCTTCTTAAACAGCTGGTACCAAGCGGGTCAATGGCTTTAGTCTGGCCAGTACTAAAAATGTTTAACAAAAACAAACCACAAAAACCCTATGGGATTTCAATCAACTATTCAAACAGGTGGCTGCAGTTTTCTTTTTTAAGTCGAACCATAATATATGCTGCCTACGAGGTGGTCACTGGAGCTGTAATATGCAGCTAAGCCAAATGTTACTACCAGATAAAAATTGCTACTGACAGCAGTAATTAGTTAAGTAGCTGTATAAAATTAGAAGTACAAATGTACCAATTTGCTTCAGAATAATTATCAAGGCAAATGCATGGCACAAAAGAACTTCACTTACTCTGTTGACTGGGAGACCTGCTGAGTTGGTAAATTTTACAAAGTGACAGGCAAATTTTACAGAGGAATAAAGTACACTCTGTGATATGGTATTCTCATAATGATTTGGATCCTTCTTTATTAGGTCTCTGCATACCTCAAAACTCAATGCTATAGACTGTTTTTCTGGGAAGAAGCCAGCATTCTGTAAGCAAGTTCTGGGGTAGGTGGATTACCTCCACTCCACTGTTAGCATCCAGGTGGCTACCTGCACGATATTGTAAGAAATATGCTTTTTTTTAAAATGAAACAAAACTCTTTCTTATATATATCAGGATTTTCTATAAAATAGGACAAGGGGTTTTCTCCTATTTTAGTATACTTTAGTTATACTTGTTTTCACATTAGGATTATATCAAGCTTACTGTGTGATGCCACCTCTGTTCTCTTCTAATTCTTTGCACACTTCATAGCTACCGAGTAGAAATATTTCTATAACATCCTAATTTCGTATCAATACCCAAAATATGAAAAAAAGAGACCTGGTCCATGTAAAAATGGTAAAAATTTAATGAATCTAATGCCTGTCTACATTATTTTTTATGTTTAAAATTTGATGACTTTTCTGTTACAGGTAAAATTACTGATATATTTGCCATCAAGTCACCTCTAATTACGCAACAGAGAAATGGCAATCTATGGCACATGTCAAAGGCCACAGACAAGCAATAGCAGAAGCTTTTTGGAGGGGCATGGTTTTTGAGTCAGAGTTAAAAAATAAAAGAGACAGGTTTTCATCCCAGGAAGAAAATACTGAAACTTCATCTGAATCTTACGTCTGTGTAAGGTAAGGGCTTCAAAGCTCTTGAAGAGCTCCTAATACAGAGAAAATTCGGCTTTTCAACCTAATTGAGCTGGAGTACAATGAGTGAAGCGTTCAGGTGAAGCAGCCGCTCCCACCTCTCCACTCCTGCTCAGTTTCAAAACTCATCAGGAGCTGGAGTTCCCAGCCTTCCACAAAAGCACCCTGTCATCAATCAGCTCCTAGTTAATGTCATTGGTAATAATCACCTGCAGTTTAGTAGCACCATATTTTGTATTATGTACAATAAAATGACTAATTTTCCTATCTAAATATCTATGTATTTGTAAAACGAAGCTTGAATGCTGTGGAAGCTCTGTTTTGGGAAAGACAAAGACATCTGGCATGTCACACCTGTAAGATTGCCTACAGTCTTGCTGTATACTGTGGTTCGCAAGAGTAAGACATACAGGTTCTCTGCTGCCAGTAAAAAACCACGTGTCTGAAATGGAATGGTGAGCCATTCCCCAGAGGTATGGCAGGACGCAGCCTGCAGAATACAAAAATAAACTCCACTACTTCAGCATTAGTCTCAAAATTTCACTTGGTTATTTAATTATTTGGTCTTGAGGTTACCTGAATTTGATATTCAAATGGAGAATGTATTTGTGCCACAAAGCACTTCTTGCAGATCACTATTCTGATATTTTACCATGCTTAAGGACAGATGCAGTAAAATTATCAAAAACTTCCATAAGTAGAAAAAACCCAAAACAGTGCAAGGGGGAATGTGGATTAATCAGTAGTAGATCTGTGGATAAATTACTAACTACTGTTGATAACTTATTCTATAAATAGCTTTTAAAATAGATTTTTAAAAAATGCAACACCAAATGTCAAACACGGTGTGAAGAGTTCCTAGTCAAAGTTAACATTTTAAAACCTTCTCTCAGTGCCATTTCAGATTGATCAAAAATCAAGTCATAATCCTTAAATTAGGAATTAAGATAATCTACTGAGTACCTATAAAAGGTTTAAAATTAAAAAGACAAAGAGGAAAATTTCAGTCTATTTTAACTGAATCATTGACAGCCAGGCACATACTGCCAGCAGATTCTACTTGAAAGATCACTGCGAGCAATACATGATATTCAACTTTAAAACCTCCCTGCTATTTTCCCATGTGTACACAATCTTCTTGATAGAAATAATTTCATATCAATGAATACCAGGGAAAACATTTTCAGTTCCAGGCAATATCATCCAACTAGATTTTGAAAATACTGTAATAAAGGTATTACAACTTTACTGCTGAATAAAGCAAAATTTTAACCCAAGGCAAAAGAGCCTCATGTTATAGAGAGAATAGAGCCATTCCAGCACACAGTTCATTCAAGCAGACATCTAGGACTCTCTCATACAGGTTACTGGTTTGACAATAACAACACCATGCTTTCATTACCTGTAGAAAGTACATCAAGCTATTCTGTTCTCATGAACATCTAGTGAGAATCTAAGTTGCAATTCTGCATGACCCAACGATATAAACTGTTCTGTTACCTGCTGCAAATCAGCAACCCGCAGCCTTTTATGAAGTATACTAATCTTCTTAATCCTTGAGGTCCCCGTTCAATTTGTTTGTGTGTTGGCCCAGAGGAACTTGCCGTGATGACGTTTCAGAAGGGTACTTAAACAAGGAAACCCTTGCTAAAGGGTACTGGGAAAGAACAGGAAGCCTGAGCATACGCTCCTTGGTACCCCAACAGTGTTGTCATTGTCCCTTCTACTGGCGGCGGAACCAAATCTTACCTTGTCCCTCTCTACCCTCCTCCACCCTACATAGATGAGGGATTTACTCTGTAATGTCAGAAAACAGTTCTTTCACCTCTTAATAAGATCAATGGAAGGAATTGTGCATACCTTTGCTTTTATTAGTATTAAAATCTTTTCAACTTAGTATAACAAGACTGACAAAAATTATGTCTTTTCAGCTGCTTCTAATATTCAATTTAATGGAAAAAGTTTTCCAAAAGTTACTACAGAAACTTAGGATAGCTCTTAAAAGAGAATATCTGTGTATCTCCAGTTGCAGAATTCAGTCTCACAATCAATTGCAGAAGATTTTGTAACTGGAAAAAAGAGCGCTATAAATCAGAACCATTTAGGTTGGAAAAGACCTTTAAGATCAGAGTCCAACTGTAAACCTAACACTGCCAAATCAGTTCAGTCAGATATGTTAATTGTAATGAAATGCTTTTTAGATGCTCTAGCAAAATCTGTGAGTCACTATTTACCTTTATAACTGATATGCTTTAAAGCTAGGTCAGTCCACTTACAAAAACAGGCATACAACAGAACCGAAACATCATCCAAGCTTGTATATCAGGGATTATACTTCTGTTCCACCAAGGTAAATTGATGATTGCAGGGATAAGCCTTGAACTTCAGCTTAATGATGAACTTAAGGATGAACATAAAAAAACTCAAAATCAGTAACA
Source organism: Cariama cristata (assembly GCF_000690535.1). NCBI lineage: Eukaryota > Metazoa > Chordata > Aves > Cariamiformes > Cariamidae > Cariama > Cariama cristata. The sequence continues at coordinate 38,293 of NW_009634167.1, read as the reverse complement.
ACCTCTGTTTCATTTAGTTTCTCCAGACAGACATGCAGAATAATATATGCTCCATTATCTACTCATTTTTACAGTAGGTGATACTGGCAAAAATATCAACACCTGCATAAGATGTTAAATGCTCACAAAGACTTTCAATCTAAAACCTCATTATACATTCAAATAATATCTCAATCTAAGAGTTTGCAAAGAATTTTCATTCTAAAACAAAAATCTCATTAGATTAGAATCCCTTTACTCATCACCAGTTTCCTAAGAAATCTTTTAATTTACCATCAAAATGTTAGGTCAGTTTTATAGTGAGTTCTCTTTACAAAATATACTTTCCAAAATACACTTTACAGTTCTTGCTAGTATCTATGACACATTGAATAATTGAAACTAACTCTACCAGTTCATTTGCAACACATCACTCATATCATTTTAGTCATTCTTTTACTATTTTTTTTTCTTTCCCCAAAAAGGGCACTACAACTCCTCAGGAAGAACAAAGAAAATCGAGCAGTACCAACTCAATCCCTTTACACTTTTATCACTGATCAATATACCTACTGTAAAAATGGAACATCACTACGCTATCTTTAGGAACTATACTAGTGGATCAACAAAGGAAGTTTTTACAACTACAGCCCCCAAATATGGAATATAGTTACCTGATCTTCTTAAAACGAATCTGAAATAAGTTCTCCTTATACTACAGTACGCAGAAACACATGCAATTAAAAATGTGCATATAAATTAAAACACCTATACATTCATGCTTCTAATAAATTTAAGGGTCATAAGTGCACTGTTACTGCAATTATTTCAAAAGAAAGGAGGAAGACTATACAAAGCAAATAGTCCTCTAGTATCAATATTAGACTCAAGAAATACAAACAAATTCAAAAAAAGACAGCCCTGTAAAATACTAGTCAGAATCACTTAAAATCAGTTAACCATGAAGGAAACTAACATTTCTGGTTTTATATTCAAAACTTGGCAGTAGCTAAGCTCATAAAAATAAGCTGATCCTATTTAAATATTCTTGACTGTACAATTACATGGAAGGAGCAATCCTTAACCTAGATCTGATTTATAACTCATATGACTTGTTATAAAATGAGGGCATTGAACTAGTGCAAATAACCAAAAACCAGTTTTTGAAGACTACTTATATGCTGTTCATGTGAAAGAAATATCAAAGTAAAATTTAAGGGCTTTATCTAACATTCATACGAAAAAGCCCTGGTATAGTATAGCATTATTTTCAACCAATGAATTTGTTTATTAATCAGTAAATCATGCTGTACTTTGGTTAAAATCACCAAGTTTAAAACACATCTACTTTCTTCACCAATCAAGTCAAGGTATTATAAGTAGATCAAACCATATTTCTCAAAGTTCAGTTTATCGAGAAATAAAGAACGACAATTTTCCACCCATTAATTGTCCTGTAAAGTGGGTCATACAAAAAAGCAGCTAAGACCCATCAGTAATTAAAAAACAACCCTCCAAAGGCTAACCATAAGAGCAAGCTGGTGCACTCAAATCTCAAGCAGCTCCACTGAAGACTGACACCAACATAATGAACCTACTTGTAAGATGACCAGAACACATGATGTGGACATCTGTGGCACAGTGCATTAATGATTTTTTTTAAACCTATCTACTACTATGCATCCAGGTAACAGAAAAAGCTCTCGGGTCCCAATTACAATTGTGTAAAAACTATGTAATTTTAGAAAATAAACACAAATCCTCCATCAGAACAATTTACATATACCCCTGAATGTATATGCATACTTTTCAGATGAAAATTGATTGGCAGGTGTCTTACATAAGCTTATAGCAGACATTTCATTATGCCCTGCCTGATTTACAAGGAGATTTTGGTAACAATTTTGGGTTTGGGAGGAAGTTTTTATTTGTGCAATTTGGTTGTGAATTATAAACTTGAAAGACTGAAACCAAAGCTGTAAAAGGAGCAGCAGTATAATGAGATGACACATAATTGAATACGCTATGATTCAAGTGTTTGCTTTCAACAATTCAGCACTGAGTTTAATTTTCAGTGTTTGCTTTTGGGGTTTTCCACAGAAAACACAGAAGTCTATTAGCTGACCTCAGCTGTATGGCAGATCCCTGTTCTGAAATGCTAATTTGATAATGGAAATGTCAATGTGTTAAGATATTTGATTATCTGCTCTCTAAAATATCACTTTTACTAAAGTCTACAAAGGACATTTTGTTACTAACAGCATGTTGTAAAAATATCTGAACAGTTCATAACACTCAGCAAATAATCTTAAGTTATGGGCAGGAGTCTGGTGAAGAGCTCTTTTCCTCCACACATAAAATATAAAAAACTAATCTCATTCAGTGCTAATTATCAAGTTTATATTTATTAGCCAAAAACTTCTCAAAAATTGGATCTTAGCATGTTAAAGTTTTAAAATAGCATAAAGAAGAGAACTGACAGTGGGGTTAATCTAGGCAGACAATCTTTATTATGATTCCTGGTCTGTAGCTAGTAAAGTCTCTGCAGAGAACAGAATTACACCTATTTAAAATAATTTTTGTTCTAAATCTCACAATATTTCTAGATAATTTCTGTACCATGAAAACCTGTACTTAACTCATTGCAGCAGAGTCATTTCTAGCAATTTAAAAACTAGAGTAAGTACTAAAACAACCTGCTTTGAGTCACAGAACTTCTCTTCCAACTAGTCAGTAAGAGCCTATCCAGCTCAAAGACTTACTTTTGAGTATTTAAGAATGCAGAAATTCCCAATCCCCAAAATAGGAGATAATCCAAACAAAGTTTGAAAAAGGAAAAAAATAAAAAACAAACAAACCAACCCCCCCCCAAAAAAAAAAAAACAAAAAAAAACCCAAAACAAAACAAAAAACCCCACAAAAACCACACACCATGACATTCTCACACCAAGTTATGTACTAAAATTCAATTGTATAATACAGTTACCCATAGACGGTGTGTACTTCTGCATCAGTGACATGTTAAACAGCACACATATCTGTGTGAAATCTGTTTTCTTGATCAAGACAGAGGCTGAACAAGGAAAGCCACAACCCAACCAGTCTGCTGAAACATCTCTGAAAAGTCATGGTTTCAAAGCATGTCACAATAACACTCTCTGAAAACACCAGAATGTATTTTAAGGTACTAATAACTGAAAGGAAGTTAATTACTGGATATAGTTTTTAAAAAAATATTTCGGGGGAATCACCATTAGTAGCAGCAGTATCTGTTGGTAAATATCACAATGCCCTGCATTTACTGGCTTTTATACATTCAAAGCTTCATGTTCAATCCTGCACCATTTCACCTCCAAAGTTAACATTTACTAAGAATTCTTCATAGTACAGAGTCACTTCTTTAAATAAAACTGTTCAGACACAGGCTCAAGGTTTTTGTAGTTCCATTTCATAGGTTCCACTAACTACTTGCAGTTTCTAAGCTAATGAAAATTACACCTACCTCAAATTAAGATGCTCTATTTTATATTTAGGATACATTTCTTCAAAATAGTCAATGTGTGGAGGCTGGAGTATGTCGAGGGCAGAGAGTACCTAGGAAACACCACACAAGATCAAGACCTATCCCAGACAAACAAAAACAAATCCCTTTTGAAATGACAGTCAGATTGGAATACAATACCTTCAGATAAAAAAAAAAAGGTAAACCTTAAAACAGGAGGAAAAGTAATGAAATAAGGTTCTGAAACAGACACCCACTTCCTGATCCCATGCCACTAGAAGAAGATAGTACTCCCAAGACGCTCATTACTGCTCATCAATGGGAGAGGTTACTACATCCACAGTTGCACTTGTGGAACAGTCTCGGTAAGAACTTTTTGATTCACTTCAGACACAATCATACGGGTCAATTCAAATAACTTTTAAATGTTTTAACTTTACCTAGCTGATTTTACCTAAGGCAGATTTGGGAGTGCTTGTACAACCACTTTGCTAGAAGAACTGAGCAATAAACTCCAACAAAGGGGAGAGGAAGATGGAGTAAGAAACAGCTTGGAAGCGAAAGCATCTCCAGCTAGCATAGCTTTGTGCAGATTGACATTTATCTAAAGCCTAAAATAAGATTAGGTGGAAGCGCGTTGCCTGTCTATTTGCAAACATTTTGGAAGGGAAATTATTAATATCCGTAGATTATTGATAATTTCATTTTTTATAGTGTTTGCAACAGTAATATCTGAGCTTCCAGGAAATCTGATAACTGTAAAATTAGAGAGCTTTTAAAGCATTTTAGATATTCTACAACTCAAAGGAAAAAAAATACTTCTGTTATAGATAGCTCCGTTTTACAATTAGGCTTTATCAAAGACTTCAAAATTACTTTGAATTTACTTACATTGTCATGCTTAAAAAAACACAACATCTTCAACTCCCGGAAGACCCTTTTACAAGAGACCAAATTTTGGAAGACGTTGGGCATCTTTTTGAGTGCAACTCTCTTTCCATCTCGTGGGTCTGTTACTGACCTACAGAATAAAAGATTTAGAACATCACATACTACTGTTAGACAAATTTTCTAAATCAGAAAAGAATATTTTAGAGTTCTTATCATTCTCAACTTAGATGGTGAGTCAAAATAATGTGAAGACACTTCTAGGGAAAAAAGTATTAAGCAAAAGGCATTATGCACTGTACTATAGAGTCTGTTTTAAATGTAGTGCGATCATTCTTTGATTAGAGTACATATACACATACCCAGCCAAGCTTGATTGCTGTTAAGTGGCTGGACACATGTACATCAGTGCACATATTGCCTGCCACTGGCACACACTGCAGCTCAAAGTTAGATCAACATCTTGAGCCGAGGAGCGGATGCGATAAACATCTCCTTCACCTCCTAAAAAAGACCTTATTAAAACATTTTCTCAGTTACCCAGATGTGACTTTGTCGGGTCTACTGCCTTCTTCCTTCCTAAGAGGGCAAAAAAGGTAACAATCCCATTCTGACAGAACACTGGCAAGTGAAGACTATTACTTGATCTATCACCAAATCACTTTACATCTGGAGAAGCAACAGCACATGGTATCTAAGTTTCCATAAATGTAAAACAGGCATGATACCTGTCTTTCTCCCATAGAGCTTATGAGATGCAAGTATAGTAGTTCAGAAATTATAGTGCTTTGCACATGGCAAGTATTTTAATTTAAAGTAATTAGATTCTGAAAATAGACTTTTATAATGAGAGCCATAAAACTAGAGCAAGGAGATTATGGTGCCTCAATTCCCAATCACGGTTTTTAAGGTGAAGCTTCTCCAACCTCACCACAAAACAGGGTTTCTAGATCTTCAGTTGTTAGGAAACCTTCATTTTTTTCTGCGTATTTTTATTGGGATGACCAAAATAACTTTCTTCTCAGTGCAATGTCGTAACCACATATGAATCTACATCCAGCCATGTACCCTGATGACTACATTTGTCCTTAAAAAGTTACTGGCTTTTCCACCTATCATGTGACTCTCCAACAGATGACACTGAAGGCTGCTTCTTTTGTTTCAGGTCCATGGTGTTTTAAGTATCTAAATGAAAAATCAGAATAGGGTAACCAAATATTTGCCTTATCTCCAAGTACCACATCTGACTTCAAAATACAAAACAATTCAATCAATCCAAAAAGTCAGAAGTAGCCACTGATACTAGTGGTTCAGAGTCAAAGGAGAACTATCCCAACACACTCAGCTACAACACTCGTTAATAGTCACTGCATATTTATATCTTAAACAAGGGGCAGAGGGGGCACTCGGGAAAGTTGATACCAGACTATTTCTATGGTGGGAAACACAGAACTGAAAAGAATCTCCTAATTCACAATACATTTCCTATTTTCTCCAGGACCTTTGCCTCTTGCCTCCAGCCTAAATTGGAAAGAAAGGGAATGAAAACTGGAAGAGCTACAGAAAATCCACTGCCAGTGCAATGCAGCACTCACCATTGGCCAGACTGAAATACCTTCCCTCACACTGTATAGTAACTTCGTTCACAGATGATGGTTAACCTCAGTGAGTCTATTTGCAAAACAAGGTACTATTCATTATGAGTAGGCGACATTTGAGGCTGGCCCCTAGCTTTAGGATTATAGCAGAGGCAGATTCTGAATGACACACAGCAGGGCCAGTACCAGGCAGTGGCTCACAAATTCATATAAATTTGATCCCAGCATGAGCTGAGAGCTCCCATTGCTCACAAGGTCAAGCACCACTGATCAGCTAATTAGTGGCATTCTTCTCTCTTTATGAGACAGCATTTCTGGCCTTGCCAAGTTTTTACCAGCTTTAAGGAAAACGAAAAAAGAAAGAAAGAAGGAGAAAAAAAAAAAAAAAAAGGCAAGCCGCCAAACCTCTAAACTGTAAAATAAAACTTAAAAGCTGCTGATTCCTGGGAATTAAATACATATATCTTTGCTACAAAAACAAAGTTAAATTTTATTCATAAAAATCCTCACTGATTACACTGCAGATGCTAGTGAATAACTAATTTTATCCCTTTGGAGTTTTGATGCTATTGCTGACCACTGCACACACACGACTGCTACCAAGAGGATATTCACAGCTACAGCAGAAATTCCACTAGTGGATTGCAATGGTGATACACTAAACTATGATACAGATGCAAGACCCAAGACAACATGAAATTTCCTCACAAATGACTCTTAATACCTAGGCAGACCATAAGCACCTTCCTCAGCTATGTTATATTCAACAGTACATTAAAACAAGATTTAAATAGCTATCTTGGCTATGAAAAATATTTGATTTAAAACTTTCAAAATTTGTTTTATGCTATATTATAGCATATTTAGAGCACGCTCTACAATTCTTTTTGAATAAGGTGAAGAAAATCAATTATGTGGCTTTGTTTCATTATTTCTCCCTAGAAACATATCTAAAAAACATAACTACAACAAAAGTTTTATTTAGACACAATTGCTATTTTACACTGTAAACAAATTAATTCTCTAAAATTGTTTCAATTTGTTTGAAGACAGAATAAAAAAATGCTTAAGATGCAGATGGCTTGAGAGAGTTGACATCTACTTCTACCGTTTCTATTATCTGTAATAAATTAGTGCAGTACACATAGATAACTTTCCCTAAAGAAAGACTAAAAAGTCTCCATTGATCACATCCAGGGGTTGCACAACACAGAAAGAGCATAAAGTAAACACTGGCAATTCGTCTGCAGGTTTACTTCCTCGAAGAAGCTACCTGCAGCTTCACAGATTTAATAGGTTTTTCGTTTGCTTTTTACCTCAACTTACATCAGCTTAACAGAACCCGAAACGGACAGACCTACAGCAATCAGAAGTCACAAACGCCACCACTTTTGAGGACAGACGGGTAAACAAGTAATGCAGCCTTCCCCCATTGATAAAAATCTGTCACCCGAAACTGAGGCATCACCTGGAGGGTTTACAGCAAAGGCAGTCAATTTCCATAAAACTCCTTACGGAGAGCTTGTGCTGCTGTCAACCACTCTTCGCCAGTTCTGGAGACTGTAAGCTTTACAAGCTTGTTAAGCTCCTAGCTGTATATTTAGGCTGTATTGACAGCGATCAGCTTCTGAATTTGAGTACTATCACAACAGAAAGACACCATTGGGATTAGTCAGAGAAGAATAACCCATTTTGTAAATGTTAACAAGCAAATAACTCAGCATGTCAGAATCAGCTTTGAAATTTCAGGTATTTTGAAAATACTAAAATTTCATAAACAGGTCAGGTGTGCCATACAAGTCACACAGCTACGTGAAACGGATACAAGAAATTGAAAAAGTGCTTGAACAACAGGCAATTAATTAATCAATAAAAACATTATTAAAAAAAAAAGCAAGAATAGTTTGCCTTTGCTTTTGCGCTTAAGTACTAATAAGAACCAAAAGACCGTAGCAAAACCTGTTGCGGAAAATTCTACATTGTGGGACTGACAAAGCATGTATTGGAGTCCTCTCTGCTCTTCAGGTGTTTCCTTATTATTCATGTCCCGAAGGCTTTTTAGGCCAAACGCACCAGGGATCCGAGCGCCCAGAGACCACGGGGCACACAGCGGTTTTCAGCCGTGCCCAGGTCTCCCTGTTGCAGCAGCAGCAACAAGAAGATGCTGAATTTAAGGCAGGTGAGAAAGTTGTTTCTGAAATTCAACCTATCAGTACTCAGGATGAAACTGATCTGCTGGAAGAGGAACAAATACCCAAACACGTTTCCGCTTGCTTGCTGGTTCATTTCTAATTGAGCAGGGGGGAATCATCTGTTCGGCACCTGAGGATTTGGATACTGGTTCTCCTCCCTCATGACAAACACACCTCAGCGGTTGCGTGCTTTAGTCGCGGCAATACAGCTTTGGGAACCTACACTCAAGAGCTTTCGGAGATATTTTTAATAGCCACCTTTTAACCATATTTCCATTTAGAAACTTCCTACCTGCCTTTTTCCAAATTTAGAAGTATAAATATTATTCCAGCAACTGACAAGAAAAATGCTGTAATATATACCATTAGATGAACAAATAATACACATGGTTTCAAAGTTTGCATTGTGTCTTGTTAATGTTTTAAGGTAAAAACTCACAAAGTACCATTTCTTGTTATTATTCATGCAAAGACCAGTCATGCTTGTAGCTGGTAACAATATAACTCTAATGAATGTGAATGGAAGTGCAGTAATTTCACGCCATGTTGAGTTTGTTCTCTCTTAACTCAGGGTAGCAGCTGCTTTGGTTCAGCACAAAGAGTACCAGAGAACAGAGATAAGTGCTGAAGCCTGTTACAGAGGAATGCTTTTATTTCTTTGTTGCTGAAAGGCTTGCTGGGCTGAGCTCCTCTGGTCCTGCCACACAGGGGTTATCCCATCTGTATTAGCTAATGAACCTCAGGGTGCACAGATAACGGGGGGCTCTGAAGGCAGCTCCCCCACCTCCAGTGAGACCGACCCCCTTCAAAACGGCTGTCTTAATGACCATCAACTCGTCAAACTAAACTTCACATAAAGCATTTAAATATTCTGTACAGTGTGCTTTTAATGCACATACTAAACAAACATCTGATTCTTACAGTAACATATCTATTTACATAATCCTGTCTAATAAAATGAAATTTAAAGTAAAAATGGCTAACGTTTTCATTTTATTAGTCTAAAAATGAAACTATTAAAAACCCTAACCTACGCACATGTATACTCTTCAGAGTATGTGCCATACCTCCACAAAATTACCACAAGACCTCAAAAGGTGTCCTTTTAATTGAATTCTAGATTAAAGCAGTCACTCCCAGTTCTAATAAAATATTAAAACAGAGTAACAGAACTTAGTTTTAGAATAGTAACCGGAAACATTTTCAGGCAAAGTCTGAAATTCAATAAGTTCTTTTAAAAGAAGTACTCCTCCCATACTGTCCAAAATTATGGAAATGTTAAAATACAGAATAGCATTAAATATAGTTACTTGCATTCACTGATTTTCAATTACACTGCCTCTGTAGATGTGCTTGTGACAATTTTTAAAGTAAGCTATAACAACTGTTTAAAGTAAGCAGTTTGACCTCATCACCTAAATCAAATGGCATCTAGGTGTTAAAATCACAGCCAAATGCACGCATTCTACTTCTTCCAGTTGCCCATGAGCTGCGTTACCAGCAGCAATGGAGGCGACATGGGTCAAGGCTGTGAAATTAATATATTCAAAATGAAAAATCTGAATCCAAGCCACAACTTCAGGGAAAGTAACCTCTGGAGTTCCAACAGACCAATGAAAAACAGAAAGTTTGAAGTGGAAGTCATTGTAAAAAGATACCTAAAATAGGATTTTTGATGGATTTGAAACACTTGCTTTCTTCAGCTGTACTGCTACAAAATTATGCTAGCTGCATACAAACACAGGAATCCAACAGTCAGCTTTTACAAAAACTAGTTCAGATTGAAAGTAAGTTTTAGGATGTGAATGTTGACCATCTACAGTTGAGTAAGTTTATATCTGCTCTGCAGAAAGTCATGAGGGAGTTTACAGCTGGCTAAATTAAAGTTCTCATAAATCAATGTTAATTATACATGAACAGTAATACAAACTGCAAAACTGTTTGGTTTTTTTTTCTACTGGTATTAAGCCTGTACTTCATCTAACCCCTTTCCGAATTCCTTTCTTGTAATTAAAAAAAAAAGGAAAACATTTTAAAATAAACACTATCTTAGAAAGATTATATGGATATGAAAGTAGTTGCTGAATGCCTAAAAATCCTTTCAACCACTACCCCCAAAAATACGAAGTGGATATCCATCTTTTTCCCTCTGACTGAAGGAATATACTTAAAACTTTTGAGCACTGACACCCAAGCCTCTTCTGTTGCTGAGCCTCACTTTTTTCTCAAGTGCTTTCTGACGGTGCTTTGTACCTTAAAGTACCACAGCTCTTTAGTTTAGTATACACAAGGACACTTATCCAGGAATACTAAATTCTGTTAAGTCAGAACATAATCAGGCAACTGACACCAGTGAACATCAATGTCCTACTAATTCTTACACTTCTCTAATGGATGTAGCTGTCACGCAGCCTCTTTAGTGAGAGTGAAAGATTCGATAAAATGGTTGGTCTTTAATCAAATAATACAAAACCCTGATTTATATTGATAGCTACCACAGACTTCTTGATGCTCATTTTTACTAGTTGTGGGACCCATTTTAAAAAAACGAAAAGAGTTAAACTTATTGCAGAACTCTTAAAAGTTCATCACAGCTGTGTAAGCAAGGCCTGGTATGTCTGCTCTCTGTTTTTTCAAATGCTTCCATACAATAAAAATTGGTTTAGGTGAACAGCCTTCTCCTAGCGCTCCTATTGCAGTCTCTGATGGAGGAATGAGTTAAATGGTGTTGCTGTGGCATACACATTTAAGGCCAGTTTCTTTTTTCTTTTAAATAACCCACTTCTACAAACAAGTAATGATCACCTGCAATATACAGTTTGAAAGCAATTCCTCTACTCTTTC
>NW_009634167.1:15118-27259 GCF_000690535.1 Cariama cristata | reverse complement strand
CAACAATTTCACACTGCTCCTCACCTCCTTGCCTTAGCTTGTGTGCTTTATACCACTCACTAGCAATTTCACTTCAAGGGGCAGCACAAAACTAACAATCAAAGTTATGAAGATCAGAAATGTCACAACTGCATTCCAAAGAATAGAAAAAAGAAAGAAAGATAGAAAGAAAAAGAAAAAAGCCTGTCTGAAAAACTGGTACTTACAGCATCCAATAAAGATGCTCAGAATGCTGCTTTGTGTTTGTGTACGGTACCTACTTTGATACTAGTAAAATAATTATTTATAGCAATATGCTATCAGGTCACATATCCCCAAGAGAAACTAGAAAAGCATGAAAATCTCCTAGGAGCTAATTGAGAGAACAACTAGAAAGGCAGCTTTACTTACTGCTGTTCTCAGAAGAACACATTTCAATTCCCTCCTCTGCTTTGTTAGGATATTACACCCCAGGTGAATCTAGCAGTAAAGTGAACAGCAGGCAGGGAATCTATCCATCACTCAGCACAGAGTCAATAGGGTGCTCTTTCAAGCTACTGCTGAAGTCTGCAAAGGTTTCACCTATTAAGCATGAACTGTAGCTGGGGATAAAGAGATAAGAGACCAAGATTTAAACCAAAAATAACTTAGCAAAAAATTATATATAGGTATGGGGCCAAAAAAAGTTAATAAATATAATTTGGAGAGGAGGGAATATCAAGGAAGACAGTTTAGCTTTAATCATGCCTTTAAGAATTACATGATTCCAGATGTTACTGCAAGAAAACCCAGTCATTTAGGATTCTTTATTATACTGTACAAACCATGGCAAAAAGCTACTTTTAATAGTATTAAACCAAGTCAAACGTTTTGCTTTCACAGCAATTACAAGTCTTTCAGTACAATTAACTTGTGCTCACACCAGTAGTTTGGTTCCCGTTACAAGGAGCGGGATGCCTGGCTACGTGTTCGTTAATACAACCAGGGTCACGACCTCCTCCCTTTGCTCCTGGCACGTTAACAGCACCCGGTTGTGTCCCCTTGTCACTCACATTTACCTACATCATAAGGGCAGAATATTAGGTTGGAAAAATTATCAAACAATAGATTTTGTATAATTCAAAACATCTTATTGGAAGATGCTCTCCCTGTTGCCTTACCCTCTTTTCAGGACTTAAGAGGAATGTCAGTAAAGGAAACATATTAATTTCTACTTAAACTAATTGGCTTCATGATTCAACCACTTAAAAAATGGTGATCAACTGTAACAACTATTTGTTGTAGCCCTATCACCTACTGGTACAGGTAACACCAAGACTACTATAGCCAAAATACTACAGAAGGTTATTTCTCTGTTCTTGATTTCTTGATGTATTTGACAACATGCTCTTATTTTGAACCGTTTGTTTCCTCTGTAACAGCTGTTTGGCCAGTTCTTCCGTTTTTTAAACATGACAAAAGTGATCCCTCTAGTCAAAAAGGGGGAAAAGAAATACAAACATAAAAGCAAAGAGATTAAGATAGACGTAAACAAGACAATTTGTCTTGTTTCAGACTTTAGCTTTTGTTAAAAACAAAAATAATCAAATACACATATGTTTGAATGCTTAGCATGAGAGAGAAATGTTCCTCTTGAAATATTGCCCATTTTTTTCAGACACCAAAATTGTGCAAAATCCTTTATCAAATCCTCAATCAAGTTGGAAGTTAAACTTTCTCTACCTAACCAGAATGTATGATAACGTCTTCTGGACTAAAGTCTGCAAGGTGCTTACAGTCCATCTTGCTTAATTCTTCCATATCTAGTTCTGTAGTCACTAATAAATCCAAACCTGCCTATTGTACAACAAGAACAACTATGGCTACTGTCTTATTTTTTTAAAAGATAGTCAACCCTACCATAACACTTACTCCTTTCTCTACGGCAGTAATTCAGTACTGTGTCACTAATGACCAAGCTAACTTTACAGGTAACATTTTTCACCAGAAAACCAGTACTCTTGTTGCACCAGAGCAAACCAGCATAAAGAAGTAGACAAGCTTTCAGGCACACAAGCCCTTGCTCTGCCCATATCTCCAAACCACCACAGATCCAACAGTACTATCCCAAGAAAGAGATTTTTACCCTTTGAACAGAGAAGTTAGCTAAGGACGTACTCGTCCGAGTGATTTACTGGCGGTGCGGTTTCACACTACACTGTCTGGTACAACTGCAAGCTGCTGCAGGAAGAGGGGGTCCTGCTCCCACCCATTGCTGGTTCTTGCCCTCCTGCCGGCACTGGAGATAGGGAATGGCTGCCCACAAGGACAGTCGGCTCAGCACCGCAATCCAGTGTGGGCAGATTCGGCATTAAATATGCAGCAAGCGGGATGAAGTCATCCCAAAGCCACAGGATCCCTGGATGTGACGGAGGGGAAGCTGTGCGAGCACACGGCTGGGGAAAAGTGCAAGACGGCGCAATTTTTTGGTAGCAGATCGCAATTACACCAGATTAGGTACAGCAGGAAACCAGGCCCTCGGTCACGCTGGGAGCTTATGGACAGAGCCAGAAATGGGGATTGCATCTCCTGAATTGCAGCTGAGTGCCCTATGTACAAGGGCCATTCTTCTATCCACCAGAAAAGATTTTTTTTTGGTGATTATACATAATATAAATATATATGTCTTATTATATTTAACAACTACATTAAAAGCTTTTTTTTATATAAAGGGAGTCTGACATAAAACATATCAAGAAAAAAAAGATACTTTACAAAAACTATTTACATTGCAGGCTAATCACTCCAGAAATAATAAAATTTTAAAGAGTAATAGAACTACAGAAAGGATTAATGATACAATCCAGACCTCTAGTTAAAATGTTTTCAAAGACAATTCTTATCTCAAAAAATCCTTGCAGCCATTTAGCCTTTTCAATTACGCATTATAAGTCTTTAGCAATTCTCTGCCATGCTGATGGCAAATTTTCAAGGTAGAGACTATGCCAACAGTAACTTTTTCCTCTCTCTGAATCCAGGTCAACGCATACACATTGTTCTATAGTTTCAACTGGTAGAAAAACAAGTTTGTGACGACTCCACGGCAATTACTACACAGAAGCAAGATAATGAAAGAATGTTCTCAGGAGCAGTGTGGGAAACTGCGGATGGAGTTTGTTCTAAGAGGGAAGTGAACCTTCCCTTATGTTTATAGAGAATACCTATAAATTTACATCAGGACTTATCAGAAGGGGGGGACGGGACAGGGGGACTTAAGAGGATTACTTTCCAAGTTCTTCTTACTAGTCAGTGAACTTTTCTCCTCAGTTGCTTGACTCTTAATCATGCAGACTTTTTCCAGAAAGCCTTATTCTAAGATATATAACAAACCTGGTCCCAGAAGCATTTCAGCTGCTCACCCAAGCATATTTTATATACCCTTTTAAACAAATAATGCAGCTTATATTCCAGGGCATGTGATACTCAGTATATCACTTTTTCAGTACACAGTACTGCAATCAATCACATCTTGCCATATCTTAATTGTATCTTAAAATATATTTGAGCATGGGATGAAAAAAAAAAAATCCTTTAGAAAAGTTCACAAAACCAAAAGATTCCCAAGACTGAAGTGAAAGGGCAGGGAGAGGGTGTGCAGTTATCAAATCACTTATCTGGGAAATATTTTACCCACAGGAACAGGCCATCAGATCCAGTATATCTGTTCTCTGCAGAATTATTGACAGGCAATGAGGCCTACCAAAACACGACAAAAAATGATCAACAACATTTAATGGACTATGAGGTAACAGAGGGGAGAGGTGAGGAAGGCATGCACGTAATGCGTGAAATCATTAAGAAAATAAAACAACAGACGTATGCACATTTAACAATAGATTTCTTCTTGAAGAATAAAAAGGAAATTCATACACATATACTGAGTCTTTAAGCAAAGTAAAGTCGCTGCTTTAAAACGCTCAAATACACTTGAGACCGGACAAAGTTCATGTTCCAGATTCTCCAGTGACCTTGCCTAATAAACAGAATAACTTTCTCCAGTCACAGACTGAACAGTTCGTCTTCCAAAATGGTTCCTGACTGCCAGTGGTGGCGCTCACCAACGCATAAAAAATACATTTTAAAGCTTTGTGACAATTATTAATGGAAGGTAAATTATTCAAATGCTAAATCACTTTGTCTAACTTCAGTAACCTGAAAGTCAATTTTCCAATCTAAGGCTCTAAGTGTGGCACACTTAACCTGGTTAATGGTTGTTGCTGGGCTCCCAGATCTGGCTCACCGTGTGGCCATGCAAACAGCTGTGCTGGCACAATGAAGCAGAAAGCAGGAAAATAAGTAGCTGAGACAAAGGGGAAGACAGACAGACTGCTTTTTCAGTAACAATGACAGCTTAGGCATATGTCAAATATGATTTAAGTCAGTCACACTGGCTCTGTCTAGTCAATATGGAGAGGGGTAGGTGGGATTAATCTCTCTTAGAGGGCTCTCAGATAACACATGAACTGTTTCTCTAGAAATGCCTCACCCTACCAGTTAACCGCAGAGAACCAGCTTAAAACGAAGCCTCGCTTGTAGATAACCAAAGCTTGCGGATTTGAGGACCCTAATTTTTTAATTTTACATGAGCCTTTTCTCCCCGACTGCCAAGTCCGAGCTGAGAGTCAGTGCTGCAGGTTACCAACCACACGAAATGCTGTCCTGTCAGTGGAGTGACTTGGGCTTCCCTTGCAGCGAGAAAAGGGAGCAGGGGCTAATTGAGCAGTGTCATTAGAAGGGAGTTTTGTCCGATTTTTCACAACAAGAGAGCTTTAGCATACAGACTCACGCAATTAGCATGGTATTATCATGTGTTTTACCCTCTGGCTGTACACGCATTGTTTAGGAGATGCAAAAGCTGATACAATCTTGTTTAAAGAGATACTCATAATCATTTTGGCTATAATTTTTAAAGGTAAAGCCACACACAGATAAGTTACGAGGAGGAAAATATTACAGCAGTGCAGTGTCCACTTGTCTTTGCTTTACTGCAATGACCACAGCTCTCTGGAAGGCTGTTTTAAACTTTCAGCATGAGGCCTGTCATCACTAAGGAAGAATAAACAAATGGAAATCAACAGATCACTCATAGCATCATCAATGCCAAAGAAGCAGCAGAGGTTAGAGAAGTACACCAAATCTGAGGATGACTACCCACTGCAGTAAGGAAAGGCACTTACAAAAGGTGGATCCTGTACTCATGCCATGGCCAGAGACACAAGTCTAGGGATAAAGTAGATAATTTCTTATTATCCTACCTGCAAGCTGTATTAAACATCTGCTTACCTTAAGTAGCTAATCAGGGCCCACAAGACACACATGTAACACAAACACTGACACTTAGGAAGTGTGACCACGTATTTTCACCAGCAGTTCATGGACTTAAAATCTTTCCACAAAGTCTGTTTAGGATCCTGCTGCAAATCACTGCCTACAAAGAGCTCCCAGCAGCTGCGCCGCAGAAGATTAACCTGCTTCTAACAGAGTTTGAAAGAATATACTGAGTAAAAGTTGGTACCGATAGCGGAATTTTTAGCACATAAGCATGGAAAAATAGGAAAAAGGTGTTACTGTTAAAAGACATTATCAAAAAGAACAGCTGTTATTTTTTGAGATATTTAAGAAATGGATGTGCTGTTAATGATTTTCAGGTCACTATTGCTCTACAGCAGTCTCCAGCTGGCAATACTTCAAAGATGCTAAAATGAAATATTAACAGTGGGTAAAAAAATTCTTTGTTTTGAGAGGTATGATGTGAAAGCAAACTGAAAAAGATAGCTGAGGAGATACTACCAAGCAAAACTTCGATTTCACTTAGATTTAACCCTGAGACACAGACATTCAAGACCAGTCAGTGCAAAAGTCATCGGGAACCATGAAGGCAGTGCAATGACAGTCAGAGGTAAGAGCTCAACAGATCTGTTGGAGGATGTGACAGCATCACTACCTCTGGAAGAGATAACACCCACTGCCCTCTCTTGGATGTGTATTTTACTCTTACCAAATAACTTCTGCAACATAAGGAAGCAGCTTGCTTTATTGTCTTTTGGTAACGGCATACTCTGCCGCTGCAACTAAGTCAAAGGAATTTAAACAGTTAACTGTGTGATACAAAACCTTTTTTTCTCAAAATCACGGATGTAGCGAAGTGGCATATATAACAGCCACCTCTTGGGGGCTTTTTGGGGTTTGGTTGGTTGGTTGGGTTTTTGTTGGTTTTCTGTTTTCCTCTCCTCTGATCTTAAGTGGTGCTGTAAAGACACATTCAAAACTGAGCCCAGACTGTGCTACACAGTTAAAAATAAAATAAGTAATGGTATATATCTTGAAGGGACTGGTCTAATTTAAAACAAGTCAGGGTAAAAGCAGAGGAAGAAGAAAAGGGTATGTTTACTCTATAGAGAGGTATTTACTATTAGTTATTCATTTACAGGTAAAGGTTTGCTGTATCATTTAAAATTTGAGAGGATTTCTGGCTAGTTATACCATTTTTAAGCAGTATAATATGTTACTGGAGGTGTTGAGAACATCTGAGAGTTAACTTTCAGCTAATGAAATGAAGATATTAGAAGCTTCAAGAAGCAAAGGGCAAGATGTGCAGCAGCCTTCACAGGTAGAGATTAAAAAAAAAAAGTATAGGAAAGAGGAAAAATATTTTGGAAGCTGTTATTTACTCAAGCTACTCAAGTAAAACAAAACACATTGTGATTGATTTATGAATGGTGATAGCAAACCCTTTTCAAAAATCTATTTCCAATTCCCTTTTTGAGCAAATCAAAGAGTCCTGATTGTTTTAATAAATTTCAGTATTCCTCCTCTTCCTCAGCTCACCTCTTACCTGCTCCTTACCTACAGTTAAGCCTGGCTCATGCTTGGGGAAAATATCTCATTTAAAACTGAAGTGACACATTCTAACTAACATAGGAAGCATGAGCTGTGTCTCAGTACGGATCAAGTACAACAAAAGCTAACCAAAGCTCCAGAAAAATTAAAGCCACACTAAGGACACCACCAGACTTAAAGCATCTCACTGTGGAGATAATCTAGTAAAGTCTGTATACTGTGGAAATGCTTGGTTTCAGTTTCTCTCCTGAAACCATTGCAATTGGCAACCGAAGGTGGGATGCTACAGCTCAAATGCAGACGACTCTCTAGGAGAAAGCAGTATTACACTGGCTGTTCAATATTTGCAATTCAGCTAGTTTTTGTTAAAAAGTCTTCACTAACAGTTAGCATTTGCTGAGTTCTACATAAATGGCAGAGGGATAAAAGAGGTTGTTTATCTGGTTTTAGGGTATTTCTGGCCACATTACAAGGTAATACAGGTCTGTATGCCAAATCTGTAGGGCTGGCTGGGAACTCCCACTCCTCTTTCAGCACCACTGGGGGTGAAGGGGGAGGTACTGAAAATTTTCCACCCAGGTGTCGGCTTTGTTTCAAATTTTGTCACCTGCCTAAAGTGCAAAGCGTCCCATCAGCTTGCATTAGGACTAAAGAGTAGTACTCCACCCAGAAGTGACAATTCATTGACAAATAGTTCTCCCCTGTTTTACCCATCTTCGGAGGTCAGCTTCAGGAGTTTTGCACCAGTTTCGGCACTCGTTCACACAAGGGATCCCTTGATATTAAATAGACAAGAAGTCATTTGCAGACTGATATACGTTGATAGAAGTTGGGTAAAGGTGTTCACAGACAAAAGTAAAAACTTCTTATGCTTTTAGACATCTGAAACTTACAAAAATATATTCTACCAGCTAAATATTTTCCTAACATTTAGGTAAGTAAAGTAGGTTTTACATCCAGGAATTTGCATTTGAACAGTTAGTGTGTGTTTTAAAGACAATGAACAGAAAATAAGTCCCTTAAGATTATCAAAAAAGACAATTTAATTAACATTACCAATGTGCCTTCTCAGCATTTCATCAGGTTTTCTCAACATACTCCACAGAATACCGTAAGGTAATCAAAAAATACTCAAAGGCACTCCAAAACACCTGTAACGTAAGTTACTCCAAATAGCCCAGTCTTTCTAATACGTATTCTTGACAGGTGGTCTTTTTAGAGGTACAGGATTCATTCAGGGAGAGAAAAGACTGAATACAAGCTAACAGATTTAACGTGCAACTTTCACATGGGCCTGAAGAAAACACCTAGATTTAACTTTCACTAAAAGGTATTTTATGTGAAAGGGTTAAGCGACTTGTTCTTCATACCACACTTCAAAGGTATGCTTTATTCACGTCTTGCTCAGCTGCCAAATGCAGACCTCTCCAGAGCTCCTTTTTCAACCATAGATGTCCTAAAAAGCCTTTTAATGTTGCGTTCTAATCACACCCTCAAGCATGTGCGCCATTATCACTTATTCTGTAAAAATCAGAGCTAAAAGCAAAACTGATTACTGCAAGAAATCTGTCTCCTTGAACAAAAATTGATTCAGAGTATCTTACTTAAAAGAAAGGATAGAAAATTAAAGGGATACTGTTATGGTTAATATCTTTAAAAATGTTTAATTTGTCTTCCTTCATGGAAGCTTAAAATTGAAACTGCTTTCCAAATCAAATTTATTTCCCCATTTACGCAAAATTTTCTGGCTATGCTTGAGATCTTTTTATTTACTTCTCAACTGCCTATAGGAACCACAGCTAGAGTAACTTATTACACTATACAGGACATTTATTCGGATGTATTTTTTAATTCCATAAGACAATTTTTTTTTTCAGTCAATGGCATAGCTCTGTCAGGTCTGTGATGTTCAAAAATAAATAACATGCCCAATAAACATATAAATATCCATGTATTTTTGTACTTCTTTATTTTTAAAGCGTATGCCCCAATTACATGAACTACTACATTCCTAGCCCAATTCACTGACCTCTATTCCCACTCCCACTAGCCAACCAAGGAAAATCCAAATGAGAAACCACCTCCATGTCCAACAAACCTCCAGGGTTTGGCACAGTTCCTAGAATATTTTTGCACCTCCATAGCAAAGTAGGTTAATAAAGTCTCTGGCCATATCCTCTAGATAGATACCTAGTTTCCTGCAATAATCACCCCCAACACATTCAGTTTCACTATCAGCTTTCCCTCGCACCTCTCATCCTTTCTACCACCCTCTCCCCCGGCTCGGGGCACAGGGACAAAACAAAGCAACAAAAAACAGTGACTAAACTCCTTTTTGTCTCATTACTCCAATGAAACTACACAACAATCACTGTGACCCAGAACCACACCTCATCTCAATTAATATCTCAGTACTTCACCTTCCAGGTTAAATCTATCGCATTTCAGCCATTAATTTTTTTCACCACTATCATGTTTGGCTGTTTGCCAGCATGTGAAAAAAAATCAGAATATTCAAACCAAAGTCTGCAACAAATACTTGAAACACAGTACTTCACCCCGGAGTAATTACATTGCAGTGTTCTCTGCGACCGCCAAGAGAAACAGTTCTATCTGTTGGTCAAGTATTAAGCCTCAAGACTTTGATACATTTGTTGTAAAAGACTCACAGTACCTTTTAATTTTATGAAATACTGCTATTTATATTCATCTCCCCCAATTCTGTAGTACTGATAAACCTATGAACAACCATCAAGGTTTTACCTGGAAGAGGCAAATCTTACTTACTGACATTTCTAGTTTCAACTTATACCCTGCCCATTCCTTATTATAATATAAATATTTATTACAATAACACAGAATACAGTATTGCAACTCGTAATACTTCTTAGTTGCCACTCTCTCTTCCGTTCACTTTACCAGAAATTATTTTAGACAACAGTATTTTTATTTATCCGTCTTGCATGGGAACGGATATTAGAATCACAGAACTTTAAAATATTACTTAAAATATACATTAAGCTTATAAAGTACCGTAATTCCCAACACCAACATTTAATAATGGGCAAAGCAAACACTAACCACAGATGTCTCAACTCCTCCTCTACTGAATAAACCAAAACTAAGTGCTGAGAAACAAAATGAACAGCACATCCGACAAAAGTTCTTTTAGTGCTACCTCTTGCAGAGACAATATAGCTTTTCCTCATAATGGCAAGTCAAACTGAAGATAATCCTTTATATATTTTGACAATAGTGGTAAAGAACCCAACTACATCAACGACAGCTTCCTTGTCGTTGTATACAGAGCAACCGGACATCAGTGCTTCTGATGCTTCCTTTGTACATTTTACTCATGTAAATCATCGTAAACTGCTGCTATTTTTTTTCCCCTGTGTAAAGATTTCCATGTGATCAACACTGCACAGTCATTCTTCTTTGAATTACTGTAGGAACAGAAGGGACATGTCAAAACACAAGTGCAAAATAAACTACAAGTTCAGAAGTCTAGAAGATGCTTTAGGGTTACGGGATATTTTTGGAACATGAAAGAAGTGCTTTTTATTTTAGTATATGTTAATGAAGATTTTAGAAAGATTCACAACCTTGCAAAGAAGAGAAAAAAAAAGGAAGGAAAAAAAAAATCAGGCTTATATTTATTAAGAGGGAGTTTAAAGAGATATCAGTCTTCCGTTACCACAGACCACTGAAGTGAATGATCCTCTGTCACATACCATCAAGTCTCATAGTGCTGTAAAAATTCCACCTATTTCTTTGACAGTCTCAATTACATTGGAGCCATAACCACTCCTTTTCATTAAATTCAAAAGGTAATTTCAGAAATATTAAGATATTAGAGTGACAGACTAAAATAGACAGGTAAATAGTACCTTTGAATTAACAGCCTGCTGAGAGCAATACAAGACGTTTCAAAATTCTTTCATGTCTGCGACAGGTAGAATGTGTAACCAATGCAATTTCTCATCTTGTTGATAATTCTGGGAGAGATTGTTTGGCTTATTACTGAAATGACTGAGTAGTAATACTGTAAAATTTGCAAAATCTAAATTTTCAGGTAAAAGCAAGTCCTTGTCTTTATATATTTTCTTTAAGTAACTGCTCGATATTGAGCATTTGGCAGTCAGTATTGTTCTTGTCAAAGTTCAAAGTTCAACCCTAACCTCCTACCTTTGTAACACTTTCCAAGACTTAACATGACCCTCTTTCCAACTGTGATAAAGCACGTGACCGCCACTCAAACAAATAATTAGGGTTTTTTGCAAGACAGGACAGCATCACCACGCCAGTATTATATCTAATGCTTATCTGAAGCAAAGCATACCCTTTCAGATGATTTGTTAAAGCCAGTGAACGAACATCTAGCTTCAGAACCGAGACATTTTTTCCACTGAAAGTCTATTGGAACATTTAATAATTGCATAATAATGCAGGAACAAAATAAATCATCAATGTAAAAACACTAATGTCTGATTTTTGCTAGTCTCTATCGCTGACTTTATTTTTGTTTCCTTTTCCAGGATAATATTTTCAGATTGAAGGAGAACTGAGTAATAAATTCATTATAACGATCAATAACTGAAACACTCATCAGTGATATCATCAACAATATCAAACTCTCAGAGATTAAAATATAAATGTACTTCAGCTATAAAATGAAAGATATGTCACTGCAGCTCTCTTGGCTGATGTGCAGTATATTTTCCATTGCTAAACAGAACATGTCACACATTTCTTTTACTGGCATTCACAAACAAAGGAGAGATCACTCAGAATGCTCTTGCTCCTTTAATCTCATCCTTCCATAACATTCATTACATTAGCTTTATGTCTTCATTTAATACGTTTGATCAGGGCCTGAAGGTGTGACACGCTTACTGGCCAGCACTGGCTGAAGTCACTGGCTGAAGTTACAAAAGGTGTCATAAAACAGAGTAGCAAAGTTCAAAGGTTTATTGAAAGGCCTCACCCCCTGTTCCTCTCCAAGTGTTGATGCTGGCAGGATGTTGAAAAGTTTCATTTTTTTATATTCATAGATGTCTACAAGACTTGTCAGCAGAACAAAAAACCCTGTTAATCTCTTGATGCCAGCGCCCAAGTGAACAGGTACAAGCAGGCGCTGGAGGAGACTGCACACTCAAGAGGCAGCACAGCTTAAGTGACACTTGGCCTTTTCTTCCCCCCTTTTAAAACTTACCTACGATATGTAATCTTAGATAAGTGTTTAAAATATTACAGGATCTTTAGGGAAAGCATGTTTCTCCC
>NW_009634167.1:0-15087 GCF_000690535.1 Cariama cristata | reverse complement strand
CCCCCCCCCCCACCCCCCCCCCGAACCTGAATTGTTATAAACCAAAGTAATTTACATCCTACATAGCAGCTGTTTTGGTTTCCCAACTTTATCCAAAGCAGCACGAAAGTCAGACCGGCAGGGCTCTTGTCTAACCTATTTGTTTCAAAGTTATATTTAGTTTTAAATTATCTCCCTGAACTGACCCAAAAATCCTGATATATGTTTCTCTCTTCTGAGTCAGCCAAAAACCTTGTGATAACATAACTCGCTACCATGGGTGTAATTTCAGTCTTGGGACATTCTAAAGTAAAATAAAGACTCTTGGAAGAAAATGCAGAATTTCAAAGGGGAATGAAATTAATGGCTCTAAAACACTTTAAACCCAAAGTTTAAACAATAGTTTGGTATGAAATAAAAATGATTACAGAAGGATTCCATTTACTGGGTCATACCATAGGTGACAACATCTTCTTGGGAACAACTGTGGGAGTGATGATATATACATTTACTATTCAAATTACCAAACACCTGTCAGTTCTAAATCTTTTAGATGAGTAAACTTTAACATAAAAATGATAAGGTGACATGCCCAAGACAGAGATCAGAGAGACAGCCACAAGTAGGTCAAGGCTGGTCCCGATTCTGTCAACATTCACCTACTTTTCTTCAACTGCTTCAGAAAACAATAAACAATCCAAACCTAAAGAACAGAAATGTTTTTCTCCTTCAGCAGGGGCAAAAGGAAAGCTGCGGTTCAGATTATGGGCTTGGGTAAGTATGTCAATGCCCTGCTGTCAAAAGCACAGTGGGAGACCTTAATCCTGACTTTTCAAATACAATCAATAAGCAAACAAGCTCAGAAAAGCACTTTCACACCTTGAGTTACCTATAACAACTTAAAAAACAAGTAAAAGGTACTTTCCACGTCATCATTAAAAACTGCTTTTAGTTACGCTGTTAGGTAGAACTCTTACTCACTTCCATTAAATCAGGTGACCTAAAGTAAAATAATTTTTTAAAAAAAAAAAATTTTTTGCCTATCAGTATTGCTTTATGACATTCTCTGTTATAACACTTATGCATAAAGACCGGCGGCATGCAGGATCTGTGCTAGCTGCTCTTCAGCCATTGACACAGAGGTATTCCACAGAACATGCACTGCGACAGACCCTCCCTCTCAAGCAGCAGTCTGGATCTATATGGAGAAGATGAACGTCTTGCTCTGCCAGATCACAAATGGCACCTTTTAATGGCTTTAAGATCTAAACCTGAGAAAAATTCTAGCAGGTCTTAATTTCATATTCTTTTGTTCCAGTTCTTGATCTAAACTTGTAAAGCAGCACTCCACAGAGGACTAACAGTTCAGGACACTGTCACATGAACACTAGTTCAGGCACAGCGGATGGGCTGCCTCAGACGTGGCTGTGAAACTGCATCCTTAACCAAATGCAGCTCCTAAATTAAAACTGAGTCTTTCAAATCAGGTATTTACTATACTTGTCAGCAAGGATGAGGCATAGAAAAAAAATCTGAAAACGTCATGGACAGTAACAGTGAATTTATTTGGTCAACTCAAAACAGTGAAAGGAATAAGGGATGAGGAAAAGCAGAGTTTTCCTTATTTAAATTAACACCAATTATTATGCGGGAGCTTCTCTCCCCAACAATTTGAATTTGGACACAAAAATAAGGTAGATGCTAGTTATTACTCATTCTGTGTATTTCACTTTAAGAGCTGTGTATTTTTTTTTTATACAACTCTGGGTTGGTTTTGTGTTTGGTTATTTGGGTTTGTTGGTTTTTTTCATTTACATATGCTGAACTACAAGAAAACATAAACCATTAAACTCCATCATCTGCAATTGTACATCATGTTAACAAGATCAGTTTCCAGAACGATGACTTAGAGGACATGTGCCCTTAACAAAACTATTGGCAGATCTTCATTTTCCAAGACATCACTTTCAGCCTGTGTCTATTCTTGTTCGTTCTGGATATCTTCTTGCAACTGAAATAGCAATCATGACTTGAAAAATGCTAATTGAAGACTCCTCATTTTTGTTAAAAAACCAAAAAACAGCATCTCAATTTTTCTTCTATTGTTGTGACTGTCCTTTTTTTTTTCCTCATGTACACAAAGAGTTAAGAACTTGTTTGCAGATGCACCTTTCCAAACAGCCCCAGCTCAAGCCAGGCGCAGTTACTGCTGAAGTTAAAGCACGCTTGGACACTAAGTACTCTACACAGTCTACATTTGTAACCTTGTGCAGTATTACACTATGTATATTAATTTTATGAGTATCGTGTCTTTCCGTGACCTATTTGATCCATGTCCCTTCAGTCAGTCAGAACAATAACAAAAAGAATAATTTTGCTTCATTAACATACCCACCAGCTACAAATCAACATCAACGAGGTCTGGTCTACAGGATTTCAAAAGCACTTGGGGAGAACACAGGAGAGTCAGAAAGCACTAAGAGATTCAGAAAATTCTCTTCTTCATTTTACCTAAAAATGCTAGCCTAGGAATTGAAAAAATTAAGAAAGATGGATTACAAGCAGCTGGGAGTAATTGATATATTCTCTTCCTTCTTCCATAAAGCTTACCTGCAAGATATTCTCCCTCCAAATAAGAGATCTGAAGTAAATAAGCCAACAAGAATTTACAGAAACATCCAAAGATGTTATATTGCTACATGAGAACAGCCTTTTTAACAACGCTTCTGTTCTGCTTCCTATGTAATCCCTGGGGGGAAAAAAGCTCTTATTTAGGGCTTTCAAATAGTTTCATATCGGTTGTCAAGGGCCTTGAAAAACGAAGGCAGGAGTAAGTCAAAAAGGTACTCTGTTAAAAGATGGAAAGACATACACTTCTATTCAGAAGTCAGTGCACCGAGAGCTTCCACTCCAGACAGAAGTGCCATACATAAATGGCAAGGGCTCAAAAGGGACTGTGATAGAACTTTTCTTGTATTTCCTGTAATAAACCCTAACCTGTTAATTAGGAACTGAAACAGTTAAAAGAAAAATAAAATGGTTTTCAGTGAAACAAAGTCCACTGACCCAGACCACATGCTAGACTCTCCCTCCTAATCTACAACCAGATTAGCTTTCAGGTCTCATTTGCAGAGCTCAACAAATGCTAGCACCGATCTTAGCAATTACTCCACATGAAGAAGATTGCTCATTTCTGAAAATTGCTACTACCTTTATGGAATACGATTTGCTATTCGCAGACAAATATTCTTCAATAGTTACAAGAATTTATATTAAATAAAATAATAAAATGCATTACCTGAAATTAAAAACCTTATGCACACTTTCAAGAGAGAAGGGAAAGTCAGTAGCTTTTCAGAAAAAAACAAATAATGTAGATCAAAGCCAGAATAACTACTTGACCATGAGTTCAATACCATCCTCAGCTTTATTGCTGCCATTAAGCAAAGGCTCTATTCTGATAATACATTTAGCTTACAAAATGAAGAAAACTATAAGAGCACCGCCTGGTGGTACCAGAATAAGGAAGAAAAATACTGCCATGAAACCAGGAATAGATTTAGGATTAAAATTTGGAAGAGCACCATTCCAAAATGACAAGGAAACTGAAACACCAGTTTCTCTGGTGAGCAGTTTTTTTGCACCTATTAAAATGTATTTGCATATAAAAGAGAAGAGAACAGGGGAAAGAAAATCCTTCTTCAGAGTCCAAGGATTCCTACGTTTCCCAGTATATTTTACTTTTCTACAAAATTTCCCACAGGAGTTCTTGAACAGAAGGCTCTGAATTTATTTTTTTCAAGTTACACATAAATACTATCATACCATGTTCTAAGAAAATTAAAGAAATAACAGAAGATAATTTATCAAAGTACATATTCTGCAAAATGATTCTGCTATAACCATTCTGCTGTTATACCCAACATCATAAACAGCATAAAAATTCCACTCACACACATATGCTTTCAAGCCTTCATAGAAAAATACTGCATCAGGAAATTAAAGAATGATACTACTAGGACACACTGACTCTGCTACAGCCCTCATGATTAAAGCTCAAATTCTTACTAAGCACTTTTAAACACTTCACATGGCCACGTTCCAAAGCCAGCCATGGCCATGGAAGTTATTTAATATCAAGGCTGATATAAGTCTACCTTCATTTACCCCTCACTCTCATAACAAAGAAAGATACAGCTTTAAATATTACAATGAAGTTCAGATTGTTCTGGTGTTTCGGCGTATTGAATAGCAATGCATTCTGGTAAAAGGCTATATTCACCTAATGCAGTTTGGCTAGTCTCCTGTTCCCTCTTCTGTGAAGTTGCATGCACTCGTGTACTCCGACGTTGTACTTGTACCATGCTGTGTGCACTCACACGTTGGGCACCTGAATTCAGTGGAACACAGCTGTCCTTTTTTCCATGACTACTGAAACTCCCAGTAGGCAATCTGCAGCAAAATTACAGACCTCTGAAATCTAGAAAAATGTGTTGACAATTTCATTGATCAAGGTTCTCAGTGTACTCTACAATATATAATCAAATAATAAAAGTATCAATACCTTACTAATTTTAATATATTACACTTTGGCCAAGTTAAGGCATTTCTGACCACAGGCGAGGTGGGGATTTCCCTAAAAGATCTGTGATCTACATGCTTGAATCACAGGTATCTGCACACGTTTCACATCCACAGGCCAGTCTGTTGCCCATTCATAGGGCATATATGACATACTAAGGAATGTCATACATTTCTGTAGAGCAGATGACTGCTCTTTTCCAGGTTACTCCTACAATGCACTATGGATGGGGATCTAGTGATTTCCACAGAGAAGCAGTATTTATTTTCTACAATTTAGCCCTTGTATCTAAACACTATTGCCTTCATTTAAACATGCTGTTGATAAGCTGCACTTCATACAAAGTACTGCAGACAATACTGGAAAATAAGAAAAAGGGGTGGAAGTGACGAAAAGGACAGTCAGAACACAGGGCGGCGGGGAGGGAGGGAAGTAAAGAAAATATGTTACCTATTTATTTTTTAAAACGCATGGCTTACTGCTACTACAACAACAACATTATTTTTTATAACCTCTTTGTATTTAGATAGCAGATAATTGCTATGGTTTGCACCACCTTTAGCTACCACTCCATTCACTACTCATCCCATCCACTACCACTTGCATTCACTTTTTCCTTGTTACTGCTTATTATGGTCAAACACTATTATCAATAAATAAATGCACTAACCACATAAGCCTCGATCCTTTACATACATATTTGTACTGCCTGTCATAAGCCACTTTCATTTAAGCATCTACCACCTCACTCAGGGGTCTACGTTTACAAAATTGGATGTAATAGTTTGTTTGACTCGCAATAAAGCAAAACTTACAGCATCTACAATGTGGTGTATTTTCAAATTATAACACTGGGGCTTTGTCCATTCTGATCGCACTTAACTGTTTGTAGAACAGCTGAACACATCCACATCAGACAACCTCCAGAGCTATAAAGCTTCTTCCTGTGTTTGAAAACCAGTCTACACTATTCCAACCCAGACAAGGTAGCTGTCATCTTTAAGAAATGTCATCCGTGACAGAAGCAAGACACAGTTCTGGCCCCTGCCGACGGGCTATTTCACATGCGGCGGGGAATCTCCCGTTTCCTCTGCCCTGCATTTCCAGTTAACCCACCCTCACCCCAAGTCTCTCCTCCTAGGAGCTCCCACTCTTCAGCTCCACAGGCTTCTGCCCCATCCATCTCCAGCACGCACACCACCATATACTGTTATTTCCGCAAGTGGTACCATGGGAGGAGACCTATACAACTCCAAACTCAACAGTTCACACCAGAGCTAATGAGTCTGTCTGCTAGTGTCATCAACACTAAAGCTGCATTACCTAAAAAAAATATTCATTACCTTAAGAATTTCCCAACTTTACAGGTAATTTAGGACAGACTCAAACTGGCATAAATCCAAGTTATAGCTTGGAAACCGAGACTATATTTTGTTTACAGAAAGCGATTATATCCTTGTAAATACCTGGTACTAAGCGACAGAGAACAGAGTCATTGATCACAGCCATTAAACAATCTATTACAGAAATTTTAAATGGACATCAGCTATTAAGTAAGTACCAGGCATACTACATACTTGAATTTCAGAAGGAAAATCCAAACATTTTCAGATGGATTACTCTTGTAATAATATTTATAACTTAATCTTTAATCAAGTGCTTACTCTTAGATTCTAAAGAGGTACAGAGGAAATTGCAGTAACTGAGACAAGCTTCTTTTTATTGAATTCTTTTGACCAGAAATAAATGGGTTTTCAGTAAACCCTAGAAGCTGTTCTGAGTACAGATCCTACTTTTTACATTACTTCTCATATTCCAGAAGGATTTTAAAACATCAATTGCCCCTGCATCATCTTATTCTCTGTTCCAAGGACTTTCATTTTTCAACAAATTCAACAAAGTAGCCAGTTCTACTCTCAGGAAATCTCCAGTTTAGGAAATAAGCACAGAAATCAGACTAACAGAAACCTAAACACAGCGAAGGTATAACCAACAAAGGTAGAAAAAAATTAATTTATTCTTTGTCTCAGTTGAAATTCTATCTGGACCTGTTAGAACAGTTGCGTAACATACTCTTGCTACTAGCAAGTAATTAACATCGCTTCAGCATACCTTGTACCAAGTACTGTATGAGAATACAGGTGTTACCAAGCAATTGTGAACGCTGGAATGGTTACAGGGGTGGCCACCACATTGCCAGCACGGGGGAGCTCCGTTAGACCAAGCAGAATACAGACGTACGGATCATGCAAGAAGATTGTAGCATTCCCTATGTGCCGTTTCAATCTTTCGAAAAGAGAGAGGGGAAAAACTTTCACACTCTGTAAAAAGAGGACTCGATTGCTCCACTGCAGCTTTTCCTATTAAGAAACCAAAGGCACACTGTGCTCAAGTAACCAAAACTTCCATATTAAAAAAACCTGGGAGCTAGATCTCATTAGTACACAAAATCTATTAGTAAAGCTACCATTCAGTATTTGCTTACAAACAACTCAGGCAAACAGGACTTCAAAAGGTAACCCTCAAATACAGAACAGATGGGTCTACTTACACACAGGAGCCTACAGAAATAGTTTAACCTAAAATACAGTATTATTCCCCCAAACATCTCCCTCCATCATAAAACTCATTCATCTATGCTCAGTTTTGCAGACTAAGCCAGCTTCTCAATTCTCTCATTTCCAAAAGTTAAATTACAGTGCTTTGCGGACTTTTTTTAATATGCTATTTTAAAAAGACATTACCAATTACATTAACAAATTATTGTTCATTTCAATAAACACAAATTCAGTTTAAGTAAGCTCTATACAACTTTGAGCTATCTTTTCTCATATGAAAAGCTGAATGTTACATATTCCAGAGTAGAAGGCAGAACTTCCCAGAGGGTTAAAGATACATGAGACCCAGATACAACCATTACAAGTCATCAGAAAACACTTCAAACATATCCCAAAGGCTTCCTTCTACTTTACCTGCCCAAAGCTATTTTCACTCTCAATCCCATTGTTCCCCCAAGAAATCAAGCAGCCTAGCGACATCAAGCAGCCTCATGCAACACACACACTTGTTCCTTGCCTTTATTTACTGCCCTATTTGATCATACACAACCGGTATGAATCCTTCCACCTTCACCCATTTACAAACACTAAAGGCATTCGTGTTTCCAGATTAGTGAAATCGACAATTCAAACACTCTCTTAAAAAAAGGTGAAAGGGGGGCGGGGGAAGAGGGGAAAAGAACATCTGAAATACGTCTTCTCAAAAATCAATATTAGATTGTAGATCCAGTCACAAGCTGTTCCACTGTAACATTTGCAGAATTCAGAGGAAAGAGAAAATACTGAATGCTGCCATGATCTGACTGTATTATCAGCATGCAGTTGTTGGTGAATACAAACAACATCAAGATTTGCAGGTGCTGTAAAACAACACGCATTTCAAGTGACCTGTGAAATGCTGACCTTGGCATAATTTACACTGAACTAATTTATCCAAAATGGTCCTCGCCCAACTTTGAGAAAAAAAAGTTATCCACATTCCTTCCTTCTTGCATCATCTTACAAGAAAATAATGAACAATCTAGTATATTACTTAGGTAGAATTTCACCTAATTCCGAACGTCTAATCTAAATGCAAGGAGTTATTATATCCATTTCATTTAATTCAGCGCATTTGGGGCATAGTCATTTCAATGTTAACAGAATTTTTCTTCTCATGAAATTTAAAAAAAAAAAAACCACAACAAACCAAAACATAAAACCAACCCAACTTACACATATAAGCTTTGCAAAATTTCCCATATTAAAAAAAAAAATGAATAAGGTCATTGTTCTGCTGTATTTCTTCACAAATGGAGTCAGAATCCAATTTAGATAAAGTAATCCTTTAAAAAATAGTGACATAGCAATTAAAGATAATCACCTGCAGATCATTAAATTGCGATGGTAAGTGTGAAACACAACACACACTCTGCTCTGTAATGTGCCCATTGCCAGTATTGCCTCGTTTCCCTTAGGTATCCTCATGGTTTCCTCCAAGAAGGAACTGGATAAAAATTATTTAGTCTCTTTCTTAGGAAATCATTGCCTATCTGCATCAGACACCCCAGACAACAGAAGAACTCACTGAAGCGTAACACAGAAAGTGGAAAACCAAAAAGCCAGTATTCAATGCAGTGCTCCTATCTGGAATGGGTCTGTCCGGTACCCACAGCCCATTCAGGACAGCCGAGGAGTAGAAAAGAGCCTCTACTCAGCTGAACAATGAAAGGCAACATTACTTTTTAAAAATGTTATACATAGAAGCCAGGCAATTATAATGACATGTATGTCACACCTTCTAATGGGAAGTGTTTGCATGCTGGAACTAGAAAGAACGGACCAGTGGTAACCTTTTCTAACTGGAAATTTCTGTTCACATTTTTCTGTTACAGTCTACGTAGAGAAAGCAGATGCATCATTTGAATGGAAAAGCTTCATATTTACCTAGACGAGTGAAGATCATCAGCAACGCTAAACACAACAGTCAATACAGACAGACAAGTCATCCAAATATCCTGGAAGAATTTTTTTAAAACTATTTCTATTTTATTTATTAATTTTAAACATTTTTGTTGCCCATTACTAAAAGCAAATTTCAGTACACCAAAAATCAACCTATCACACTGCAGATGTTTTCCATTTTGCTAATTAACATGCGACATTTTCCTAATGTTCAAGTACTGTCTTCCAGTAACAGGTGAGATTTGAGGGACTAGAAAAAGATCATGATACAAACAACTTTAGCTTAGAAAAAAAATCTCTCACACCAAAAGTCTTCTAAAGTTTCATAAAACAAATCTTCATCATTCACCACCTTCTCAACTTTTCTTGCTTACCAGACTGGACTTTTGCATCATTATTTGCATTAACTATGCAAAACATCCTTGTGATTCACAGCAATATCGGACATCAGAGGGGGAACTTATCCTGCAGTTATTCATACTTTTTTGAAGATGTAACATCCCGCCCCCTCCCAGCAATTCTGTCCAAACCAAATTATCTATATTGTTTGCTCAGCATGACACATTCCTTTAAAGTAACAGTTAGGAGATTATCGGTTTATCCTAGAAACGTCTTTCCAACTGCTGTGCTTAATACTAGCATAGTGATAAAACCCTCTTAAAATAGTTCTAGGGTCTCGGCAACGATCAATTGTACGCAATATTCTTTCCATTTTTATTTAGCAGTGACTTTAGTGATTTCAGGCCTTTGAAGGTCAGGAACAAATAGCAGATTTAGGCTAAATTACTTCTGCCTTTAAAAGTTATGGCAGTCTGTACATAATGTCCTATCCCAACATCAACAGCCAAACTATTTGGAACGTTACACTGCTGTTTGACTTTTTGAATAAAAAGTATTAGAAGCAAATACTTTAAAAATCACACTGCAATTTAAAATTGTGTAAATCAGGACCTCTAAAAAAAAAAAAATAATTCATATACTTTTTTTCTATTGTCATTTATAACAGATTTCCTGCAGAGATACCTTTTAACACAGTTTTGATAATAATAAAACAGATTGCTTGATTTCACAATCTTAGATGAATGATGATAACTTTTCAAAATTAGAGACACATACAAGATAAATACAATCCCCACACACCTCACAGTCACAGTTTCTTATCCCACGGGAGGCTATATCCCAGCCTACAAGACATTTTCACAAAATTTCAGCAGCAGTGTTAACAGCTTGAACCAGCAACAAAAGTAATTATTCCCTGTCTACCTCCACAGAAGTTGCAGTTCCTCTTCACTGGTCTCGGAGAATCCCGCATGAAAACAGCACGAGCGCCTCTTGCAGCGGTATTAAGGCTTTACCCTTCACTCTAAAACCTATGAGCCTTGGCAGGTTCAACGGATTTTTTTTTTTAATTATTATTATCAGGTTCAACAGATTATTTTTTTTAATTATTATTATTATTATTATTATTTTTAAGAATCCCACCAGATGGCAGTAGCATGTCTCCCCAGCAAAACAAGGAGCACTTCTGCAAAGGACAGCTCCTTATTCCTAGAATATACACAAGACTTCCAAAAATCAGATACGCGATCTAAAACACGGGTCGCAAACCGAGTTTGTCGCTGAAGCTAAAATCCAGAATTTTTTCGACGCCGTAAGAACGCGTTAACAGTGAGTACTTAAAGAGCAAATTGCTCTGTTTTCAGCAAATGAGGTATGCAACTTGGTTCGTGGCAATTTGCCAAACTAGAGCGCAGTTAAGCAAATCTGCAGAACCTGGGGGAAGGTACCTACAAATCTTCTCCTGCTTCAGCAACTCCCCCCGTTCAGGTTAGTTCAGAAACACCACACTTTGGTATTGCATTAATATGCTCGTCTTTACGTTAAAGCACAATGAACACAGATAAATACAGCAATTTAATGTCGACTGTTCAAGAGATTCTTTTCTACTTTGCCAGCTTGGGTTAAGTTCCCTTTAAAATCTACATGCAGTCAAGGGAGATAACGTGCCAAAGATAGTTGGTTTAAAACGTAACGGCGACTAGATGAGCAAAGATACAGCCTGTGCATATAAATACTAGCGGCAGCAATACAAGCGTGCACGAGTTAATAATGAAAATGCTGAAGCACGATGCTTTGGCTCTTCATGAGTGAAAAACTCCAGCAGCACATTAGCTACCCAAAACGTCATAAAGTACCAGACAAATGAACTAACGACAAATACTAATTCAACTGCCAAGTCAAAATCTCTCTCAGTAAGCTAACGGGAAACTCAATACCACATGCTACTGATTACTTCTTTGACTAGCTAAACTTAACTGCAGGATAAGTTGTATCTTTCTAGACCACGCAATGACAGATCTGAGTAGCAAGATGAAAGACTACTTCTTCAAATACTCAAACTGTCTGTAGGATAACATTCATTTCCCTCAGAAGTACGGATACGAACTTTTCAGTTATCCATTAGTGCCAATACACGTTCAGAAAGAGGTACAGATAAGCAACAGAATCCTTACTCAAAATTAGCTGAGGCCTTACGTTACTGAAAATTCTGTGTTACACTTGTACCAAAGTATACATTTTTCATGTCTAAGCTTAAACTATAAATATACAAATCAATGTTTATCTTCAGTTGCATTATCTCACATTGCTAAAATTAAATTACCCAGGCATTCTTTCATGTTTTGAATGAAAACTAAAATTCTGTTCAATTATTACTTACAAACTCTTAAGTTCAGTCTGCATTCACTTGCAGAAGTTAACATGAAATGCCAAAAGCCTAACAGCGACCACTGCCTCCAAATACATGTGAGGAAAGAGGAACCAGTTTCACCAATTACGTTCTCTGTCTGTGTAGCCCTTACAGCTTTACCAAAGAACTGACCTCCAAGCTTCTGCTTTTACTTTTTTTTTTTTAACATCCTCCCTCTTTTTTTTTTTTTCTTTTTTTAAGCTGTTGTTATCTTGACGTACAAGCTGTAGTTACAACTTCGCAAGCACAGTCCCACTAGTGGCAATTCCTGCTCGTGTGGATGCAAATGCATGGTCAGGGGTCTCGGGAGGGGTGGACGCTTTTGGCACCGTTCTACCTGACGTCAGCCAAGAGCAGACCCTTCTTTCTACACTTCTTTTTTTTTCCTCAGTATTCTTTATATTATATTTAAATAAGCAAGCTTGACCTTTTATTCTACTGGATATTATGAAGGCAGATCTCTCTCCACACCTTACTTTTTTGCAAATAAAACTGAGACAATAAAGACCTAGGAATATATACAGATAAACAAAATGTTTGTAGAAATGATAACAAGGTCTGATCTTACATAACAATCTAAATTTAAGCAAGCCTGTAACAATTAAGTTAAAAAAACTCCATACTTTACCAAAAAATACATGAACAGATGGAAATGATCTTTAGATAATTTTTTACAGCAGATTTGTTGTCAGTTTTCATTCTTTTATATCAACTTTTTTACACTGTACCATAGCAAGAACACAACACAGCAGTGCTAACGGTACAACAGCACCCCTCCGACTTTGAAAACTTGGCATGTAAATTAACTCCCTAGGCCTTCTCAGCTAAGGAACGCAAGATCAACTACAATATTAACCTACGCCTAGTTTGTGCAGCTTGTTCAGCCTTCTTAGAAAACATGATTCTATTACAAACACTGATCTGGTTATGAATGACCAACTCTAAGGGCTAAGACAAAGGAATAACGTGTCTTGCTCTTCTGAGGCCTGTCCTGCAAAGCACTTTGCCACCATATGCTGGTACAGACTGCAACCTCCGTCACATAATACTTTATCTCAGTAAAACTGAAGTACAGACAGTACCTAAAGCAAAACTCCTTAAGCACCACAGAAAGCCTTGTCGACTGAACGCTGTGGAAAGTTCTGTAGGGACAGGACACAGTTGCACGCTTCAAACTTTGTGATACAGGAAGTGTGCTGCAACACGCTCGCTCTCAAAAACACCACCGAGGCATCTTTCACGTTTCTAACGAACATTTCAGAATATGTTAAACTGACAACCATTTATAAACCCCCAAAAAATATAAAAAAATCACACCAGTTTTGCTTCAGTGATCCTGAAGGGGAATAATTACACACGTTGTATTAAGGTGATCACAAAGTATATGAGACAGATCACACTCCACTGACAGAATCCTCTGAAAGAGCAGCTAGGGGAATAAAAGGACTGTAGGCAGTACTACAGTAAGACAGAAAATCCCATTTACATTTACGAGAGGAGAGCAAAGTTCAGATATTCTGTTTCAGGTAGCATATAGCATGCTACAGCAGGTCAAACAGTCTCCTAGACAAAGATCCTGACAGGTGACTGAAGAAGGAAGACATTTTCATACGCTTTTAATTTCTAACTCTTAAGTCAGGTCAAAACAGGTATTCTAATGCTCATTTGTTAACCTGAAACTTTAGGAAGCACAGCTTAGCTACACAGAATACATTTGCTAATAAAATGTATAGAAAGTATATAAACAGGTTGCATTTGTCTCAGAAGAGAACGATGGTGCGGCCTGTTAGTCAGAGGTTGCTCTTCACCACTCTAAACCTCCTTCTGCCAACAAAAACAAGTCAAGCCAACTTTCTAAGAACAGGCATGAACCGCTAAAAAAATTTGTACTAAGCAGCTTTCTTGTATTCTGATTCAAATGACAAAACCAAGAATGAATTATGATCTGGTAAAAAATGAAAAGGAAAAATCGGTTCAGTTTTTTTTCTTTACTCACCAGACAACACCAAAGGCTCCATATCCAATAGGTCTGTCCGGCTCAATATCCAGTTGCTGTTGTGGATGTTGTGAGTGCTGATGATGGTGCGCTTTAACTGCAGCAGCTGCTGCAGCTTGTACCTGAGCTGGGGCTGCTGCAGCTGGGCCAGGGGCCTGACCCGGGGGCGGTGATGGGAAATATGGCTGCTGCTGCCCTGGGTTTAGCATTGCTGCGGCCGCTTTTTTCCGCAGCTGCCGAAGAGGCATGCTGCTGTACGGGATGTACCGCAGCTGCAGAGCCTGGATGCAAGTGATGTTGAGGGTGGTGGTGGTGATGGAGGTGAGGAGGAGGGAGGTGAGGAAGGTGGTGGTGATGGTGGTGGTGGTGACCTGCTGCTGCTGCAGACGTACCGCCATTGTAAGCCGCCATCATTTTTGCGTTGGCTGTTGTGCCACAAAGAGACATTCAAAAAAATGCCCTTTGATTGGATAACAACTGGGTCAAGCTGTCATTTGGCCATAAAAATGAAATCTGCTACACTTTAAAAGAAGTTGGGTTTCATCATACACGGCCCACCTTTAAAAACATTGAGCTCAACTGGCCTTATCTCTTCGTGAAGCCAAACAATTTGGAGAATCTCTTCATACGTGCATGAGCCAGAGTGCACGAACCCTCTTCCCCCAAGAGTCCAGCTGTGGTTGGCTACTGAAACTCCATCCTTGGGCAACTGGGTTGGGTTTTGTTTGGGTTTTTTCTTCACTTTTTTTTTTTTTTTAAATAAAAAAGAAATACAGTAATCAATCCCCCTTCCCTTCAGGAGGAGGATTTGGAGTCTCTCCCCCGGAATACCCTGAGAGGACTGACAAGCCTACCCCTTCCATTCCCACATCCTCTCCATTTATCTCCTCAAAACCTCCCTGAGCACCCAGGCACCTCCTACATAGCTCCCTCCTTTCACACACCTGCTCCCCCAAATATAGCAAAAAAAACTCGGGAGTTTGCAACTTTTCCTTGAAGGCCTGGAACACACACACAAGCACCCAGAAAAAGTGAAGAGGGACGGAAGGAGTGAGAAGAGCAGGGAGAGGATAAGGAGGGGGAGGGCAAAAGGGGATGAAAAGAAGATAAAAATAGATGGAGGAAGAGAAAGGGACCGTGCAGAAAAGAAAACAACGGAGGAACGAGAGGGAGAAGGGGCGAGGGAAAAAAAACGGGCGAGGGGAGAGTGACAAATGAATGACAGGGGAGAGCGCGGGGCCGGGGGATAAAGAGGGGCGAGGGGGAGGCTGCGATGGGG
>NW_009634166.1:0-30809 GCF_000690535.1 Cariama cristata | reverse complement strand
TCCTGCACATGGGTTGGGGTAATTCCAAATACAAATGCAGGCTGGGCAGAGAATAGATCAAGAGCAGCCCTGAGGAGAAGGACTTGGGGGTGCTCGTTGACAAGAAGTTCAACATGAGCTAGCAATGTGTGCTTGCAGCCCAGAAAGTCAGCCATATCCTGGGCTGCATCAAGAGAAGCATGACCAGCAGTTCAAGGGAGGTGATTCTCCCCCTCTGCTCTGCTCTCGTGAGCCCCCCCCCGCAGTACTGCCTTCAGCTCTGGCGTCCCCAGCACAAGAAGGACATGGACCTGTTGGAGCGAGTCCAGAGGAGGCCATGAAGATGACCAGAGGGCTGGAGCACCTCTCCTATGAACACAGGCAGAGAGAGCTGGGGCTGTTCAGCCTGGAGAAGAGAAGGCTCCGGGGAGACCTTAGAGCAGCCTTCCAGTGCTTAAAAGGGGCATACAAGAAAGCTGGGGAGTGACTTTGTACAAGGGCATGTAGTGACAGGACAAGGGGCAGTGGTTTTAAACTGGAAGAAGGAAGATTTAGATTACATATTAGGAAGAAACTCTTCACCATGAGGGTGGTGAGGCACTGGCACAGGTTGCCCAGAGAAGCTGTGGATGCCCCATCCCTGGAAGTGTTCAAGGCCAGTTTGGATGGGGCTTTGAGCAACCTGGTCTGGTGGAAGATGTCCCTGCCGTGGCAGAGGATTGGAACTAGATGATCTTTAAGGTCCCTTCCAACCAAACCATTCTGTGATTCTATGATCTCACCCAACAGAAATGAACAAGCTTCTGGCTGAAAGAGCTACAGTAGCTGAACTTCCAGGAACAATTAGTCTTAAGAGGGACCATAAATTTACCTGGGACTTGTTAGTACAAAATACATCTGTGGAAGCCAAGAGATATTATAAAAACAATCACAGTTCTCTTTAACCTCTCTTCAGGTGTAGGGTTTGGGTTTTTTTGGTTTTGTTTAATTTTTTTTAAAAGAGACATCAGAGAGAAAATCAGAAAAAAACTTCCTAAAGACCCAGCAGAAATTGTTGGTTTCCGTTTCCTTTCCTGTCTCCTCCGTCCTTCAAACAAATGGCCAGCCTTTTTAATAATCTCCCTTCTTGTGTCAGCTGTGGTTTCTTCCTGACTCATCACTTTTCCTCTTTGCCTCATGCATAACCTTTGCTGTTTTTCCCGATGAGAGTTTTGATCCCACCCTGAAGACTGTGAAGTTGTGCTTATTCCTAAGGCAGTTGTGAAAGGATGTGGATGATCTGAGTTACAGCAGACAATGTAACAAAATTCAGAAATGATTTAAGACAGAAGAAATGAAAGACACCTGAAAAAAAAAAAAAAAAAAAAGGGAAAAACAGGTCAAACATAAAAGTCGAGTAACTGCAAGAAATATTTTTTGCCAAAATCTATAACCTTTCTGTCTAGTTTCAACATGAATCAACATGAACCTCTCTCTTTTCTTCTTCCTCCCCCATTGCAGCTTGTTGTGCAAATCAATAACGCACCCAGAGAAAAAATCCAGTTCTAACTATAATTTCTCCAGTTCCTTCTTTTATAATCTATGCCTGCCTCCTTGCTGTTTGGTCTGTGGTAAATGCCGCAGTGACAACCAGGCAGAGAGCAGACTTTTTAATTAAGATTTGATACTGGTTTCTTTTGAATTTCTTTTGAAACTGTATTTTGTAAAAGATGCCTGTCTTTAAGAATAAATTAGCTCAGGAGATGAATGTTTGTTATTTCTTGCTAATGTGTCTTTATTTGTATAAACTCATGTTATCATCTGAAAAACCACAATAAAAGGTACAGTGTGAAAGGGTAATGAGACAGTCGAATGATATCATGCTTACTTTCAAACAAATTATTTCAAATATTAAATTCACATGTTTAACTTCATTTGCAATGATATTAAAAAGTCAGGAGTGATAAGAGTGTTTCAAGTCACATGTACAGTCTTTCACTAACAGTTTTGAGATGATTAAATAATTTAGATTGTTCTATGCAAGAAAAACACAACATATAATGGATCAAATGGATAATGGATATTCAATTTGACTACACTGTGCTATGAAATTTGTTGCCCTTTTTTACAAATATTGGTGAAAGGATCATGATTATTTTTCAAAGTATTTGATAGTCAAGGTTATTCACTGAACTATTGAGCTTTTTAACTAAACTTCTTTGAAACTTTCTTTTCTAACTGCATTGCTTAGCTGAAATTGATTCCAAAGGTTCTGTGCTGTTTCCTGGATAATTACAAGGAATAAATGTTTCCAATTTGGATTTGAAAATGTGTAGTCAAAGCAAGTGGTGATGGAAAGTGACCACGTGAAAATCAACATATTTCTGCCTAAAATTTTAACAATAGAACAATCCCTTTGGGGGAAGATATTATAAGGAGAACAGGCAAACTAAGAATTTGGGGATCATATACATCCTACTTCTAAAGGATGATGGTTTAGACCATTCAGTAGGTTACAAAAGGCACTTGGCATCGTGCAGAATCAGAAGTCTGGCTAGAAGAAACCCTATTCAGCCAATCACGGTCTTCTGACTGGAAAGGGCCAGTCAAATACTGAACAAACTTACATTTTCTGGGAATTATTGACATTCAAAAGTAGGTAGGCTCAAAAAACTACTATAGGAATTGGGAAGAAAACATCTTTCTTCTTTGCTACATGAAACTATTTTTAAAAAGAATAAAAATTCTAGCATTGATCATTCCTGGACGCTGGTCATAGCTGTGGTGGTCTAAAAATATTACGAAGTACAGAGTGTAAGTAGAGATATTTTATGGGACCAACAGGTATACATATAAACTTTTTAATCATGTACTCTAAATCCAAAAGCCTGTTTATTTTTTAAACTATACCAACTGATCAAAAAATAGGCATCAAAATTACAATTTCAAATTGAGAAAATGGAGTAAAA
This sequence comes from Cariama cristata, assembly GCF_000690535.1. Classification (NCBI taxonomy): domain Eukaryota; kingdom Metazoa; phylum Chordata; class Aves; order Cariamiformes; family Cariamidae; genus Cariama; species Cariama cristata. The sequence goes on along the minus strand of NW_009634166.1, from coordinate 27,882 downwards.
GCATAAAATATGCAAGTAATATTTAAATGGATTAGTTTCCAATTTTATGATAAAGTATGATAATGTTATGCAATTTCTTGAAGTATTAATTCTTAATATTCAGACATTCAAACTAAAGGGCTAAAAAATGCAAATTAAAATTAATTTTATAAATGCCTGAGAAAAACACATGTATTGAGAAAGTGATTTTTAGCCCACTCAAAAGAGAGAGATGTTTCTGTTGAAAAAAGTGCATATTTGAAATCACATTATTGATTAAATTAGCTTTTTTTAAGTATCTTTCCTACTTTTTATTCAATTTGCTTTAAAATAATTTCAGAAAATTATAATTGCAAGAAATTTTGATTATTTGATTTAAAAACCTCAAAATTTACTGATTCCCTTTTGGAGGTAGCAAAAAATTAAAAGGCAACTTTTCAATGGACCTAAAGTATGACTTTGGTTTCTTTTTTACTACTGTGTTTTGGAACTGGTTTTTTGTTGTGTCTTATATGGGGAAAGCAACGGAAATCACTTCCTGTGTGAGACAGCCTCTTTTCCTTTCTAAAATAACATCAGGTAATGCAACTAGTTTCTAGTGTGTTAGGTTATATTTTAATTTCTACCTGTCTGACAAGTGTTTCTCAAAGAGCATTCAGAGAAGTTTAGAAAGAAATATGCAGAATCTAATAAAATAATTAGGAATTATTATGTCCAGTATGAAAATGACTGCTCAGGTGGTTTCCTAGTTTTCAGGGTGAATTGTCATGTAGAGTTATTCTGAAGCAAGGTGCATGAAGGCATCTCTAAAATACTGATTCTCAGACTTGTGTCTCTTAACAGCTTCAGCTTCATCAACTAAAAGATTGTCTGGACCCTGAACTCAGGCACTCTAACTTACACATAAAACCCTACAGGTAGTGTTTCCTAATGGCTAGGAGCCTCTAAAGGCCTTTAAATATCTGCCCTTTAAATACCAATAGTGGGATTTTTGAGACTTTAGGCTGTGGGAATCTGAGCTGTAGGGTCCAGATGATACTGGGATATGGATGAAGGCCCACTGACTGACAAACAAGCTTTAAAAAGAAACAGGTAGAAATACAATGAAACAAGTGTTTTGTTGTGCTTGTAATATGTTGATTGAGGCTTAACCCTGAGTTATTTTGAGTTGATGCTGAAATTTTCATAATGTATTAATGTGGGAGAAATTGTAGCTTCTTCTAACATCTGTGGCATTTGCCAACGGTTTGCTAGTACCTGTCACCATTCTAGTATTTGCCCTCATGCCCTCCTTCTACCCATCCCTCCTTGATGCTGGTGTCCCGCAGATGGATGCATAGGTAAATTCACAACCCTGCATTTGCATTTGTTGTGATGGTTATAATTAGCTCTCTGGTGCACACCATTCCAAAGTTGTCCTTGTCTTTGTAACCTCCAGATTCTGTTATTGCAACTCCTTCAATGTGGGATTACACCTGAAGGCCGTTCAGAAGCTACATCTGGTGTGCTATGCAGAGGCCAGGTTGCTTGGTGATGATAGCTATTGAGAGAATATTAAACTTCATTGGCTCCAGATTTGCTTTCAAGATGTTGTTGTAGTCTATAAATAGCTTCTTGGTTTGAGTATGTAGTGCCTGAGAACCTTCACTCTCCCTTTGCACTACTGTCACAATTAAGGACAGCTGCCTACAAGTGGGGACATAGTTTCACGCAGCTCTCCTTTAGCAGGGACCACACATATCTTTGAACACTTTCCCTTTATACAGGTACAACCATACATGTTCTCTAAACGCTACCTACCAAGATGATCTAGGAATGCTTTATTTCTAGGAATACCAAATTTTATCAGTGCAAGTTCTAATTCTGTCTTGTGCTTATAGGAATAAATTAATCTTTTTTTTTTTTTTTTCTTTTCTTTTTAAAAATATCTGTGATTGTTAAACTGTGCCCTACTGGTGTTGGCATTATAATGTGCTGAAGTATAAACATGTTAAGGCTTATAAATAGGGAAACCCATGTTAATACAGTTAATCTTAATGAACTTTGCACTGTACCTGATCTTAAACGTGGTGCTCTTAGTCATATCAACAAGGGTCAAAGGAAGCAGCAGTAACTGATGCAGACAAATTGCTGTATGGATATTATATTTGGCAACATGTTTTCACATCATTGGATTATACTGATAATTAAAAAAAAAAGTCTTCAGAACCTTAATATGATCAGGCAAGTCATCAACTTTCAAATTGCATGTGGATATTGATTTCAAATTTCAAACCAGTCCATGTTTTGAGACTAATTTAGGAACTATTGCACTTGAAAAACAACAAATTGGGTAGAAGCACCCCTAAGTCCCAGTTCGCTTATTTAACTAGGCACTTTTTTTTTGCCAAATCTGGTTTTCATGAAAGTCAATTTATTTGTTCATTATGCGACATTTGAAACCATTCAAGCAACTGTGAGATGGGATTAAAGTCTCTGCTGAATATTACACTCATTGGAATCTTTTGGCCATTTTTGGAGGCAACATAAGACATGGTGATAGGGTGTGAAAATGTACTGAAATATTAAAGCCACTTTATTGATAACACTGTAATTTTCTTGTGTTGGGACATTGTAAGGATTTTTTTAGGGGGAATAGCCCTGATTTATTTAGAACCTGTGAATTTGAGAGGCTGAAATTTAAACCACTTTCAAAAGAAAATTATCTGATAACATTAGCTCTGTTCCCCTGCCAAACAAAATTCCATTAACCAACTGAAATAGGACTTAATAACAATCACGTAAACCAATTAGCCTCAATTTATAACTCCTTCAGGAGTGTTATTCATCACCACATGGCTTTAGAGAACTGTGCTTCCTTCTGATATTAGGCAGATTAAATAACAAATATGGCCTGGGGTACTAAACAAAAATGTAGATGCAGATTGCCTAAGAAAGATTTACATCTCTGAAAACAGATAATTTTGAAATCTCATACTTCTTACACATTCAAAAGAGGCATTCTAGACTTGAAAACCAAAATATATGTATCTCTAAAAGTATAGACAGCAGCTGGATTAATAGTTTCACAATGTTTAAGATCAGAGGGACATCTAAATCATCTGAATGTTGTCTAAATTACAGGTCATTCACTCAGTTGCCAATATGCAGATCCTAACAACATTAGTAAGAAGAAAGCATTCATGTCTTCAGGAGAATAATGGTTTTTGTTGTGTGCATAGAGACAGTCGCTACCGGTGCCCCTGGGAATCGATTAATCTTATTCTGGGATGATCCTATTTAATGAATCATCATCCCTATTACACTAAAAGGTAAAAAAATACCTTTTATGAATTCTTGCGAAATTAAATTAAGGATCTGGCTTGATCTGGTGATCAGTTTGATTCTGACCATATGACTTAGATGGTTAGATATAGATTTATTGGTACTAGCTTGGCCAATTTTTGCATTCAGTTTTCCATCTATAGCCAATCACCAATGCTCCATAGAGGAAAATTAAAGAGAGAGGAAGAGAGATTGAGAGCAGGATTCTTCCTGGCTGGTCAGTTGTTTCCCTGAAGCATAACAGTTATTCACAGTTATTTTCTAAATGTAAATATTAAGGGTATTTTGAATACAAAGCAGAAATTTGTATTTCTTTCCTCCTCAACTTCTCCTTCCTTCCTTTTCGTTTTTTGTTTTTTTTTCAATGTGCCTGGTGAAGAAAGAAAACATGAGCCAAGTCATTGCTTTCTTTGAGTGCAAGGTCAAGCAATTTAGCATAATGTGCCATTGCTTTAAGGAAAAGTACATGTGCAGCTCTCAGTTGTTATTTCCATGTGAAATCAGGGCTTCATGACCTTTGAGTATAGACATGGCAAAGATGGATCAGAGGCTCAGAAGGCCAGAGCCCTGGGCTCAGAACTGAGCTAAATGTATAGCTGGATGCTCAGACCCTTAAGCTCTCATCCTAAAGACTTCTTTTTCAGCCTAGTGATCATTTCTGTGATGTTCTTCAGAATGTATTTGTACGTTTCTTTGAAGTATGGGTACAAGACATGCACATAGTTTTTTGATTGAGTTGCTAGTAGTGCTTTGTACAGAATGAAGATTTTTTTCCCTGCTCCTACTCAATACATTCTAGAACTCAGCTCTTACTGGCACAACTTTGCACTGAGTTCGTGTTGTCACATTTATCTACAATGACGTAAAAATCCTTTCCTGACTCAGTGTTTTTCAAAAGAATCTTTTACCCTGTGGACATAACATGCATCTTTTCCTTTCAAGTAATATGCCATGTTGCATTTGAACTTATTAAATTTTGTTCTCATGGCCTATGACTAGTTATCTGAGCAATGAAGACCATGACTTAAGAGTAAACTATTTTCACTATTTACTACACCATCCAATTTTGGGTTATTTGCAAACTGTACCATTATTCTCTAGATCAGGCAAATGCTGAATCAGTCTTCAGTGGGAGGGGGAGCCTCACAGAGATTTTGCTGCCCTGTCTGAGACAACTCTCTATTAAAAATAAAATCTGCAGACCAGTAAGTCGGGTTTTTTGCCTGTGGGATCCACAGAATGACATATTTTGGCTGCTCTGGTTCCTTTAGATTTGACTACAAAATATTTGAAATAAATTGTCAAAATAGTTCTGTCTGAATATGTTTTCAAACCAAAGGTTGCGAATACTGTATCAACTTTAGTGTTTTAGAGAAGATGTAGTGGACTGTGAAATTTTTTACTTTCTTTTTGGAATACTTGCTTATATTTAGAAATGTATCAAAAACATCAAAAATTTTCTGTTTGATTTATTAACATGAGATTTTTTCATTTGAAATATGTATACACAGATCTGTTTGGAAATTACCTTTAAATTTTGGGCTTTCTGCTTAATCTGACACTTTTTTCTTCTAAAAACATCAGATTTTCACAGGACAGAAAACACTGTTTACATAATAGTGACATAGTATCAAAGAGTTGAATACGGACTTTAATGTAAGCTTAGAGGGTTCCTTCAAAGTGATTCTCCATTAAAAAAAATATTGTTTCCTGAGTTTTAAAGGCATTAATGCCTGTAGATGATAATTTAATCATTGTAATCTACTCCTCCCAAAGTTTGTGGTTGGCAATTACAAGGTAAGTGGAAAATTTCTAAATAATTGTGATTGCAATGGGAAGTCACATGCATGATGTTCTGAAGTGATCTATTCACGTAGAATAACTGAAGGTTGTGGATGTTTTTACTATTTTCCACTGGGACTGTTAGTATACAATTGATAGATTCTTAGGATATCAAAATTAGTCCTAATTCCACAAACAAATACTACTTATGCAAACAAACAGACGGTCTCAGATGAACAAAAGGGAAACTAAGAAGTAGAACAGTGAATACTGATGGTCTGAAAAAGTGAAAGTTAACTAAAGATGAGCATTTTAACTCAAATTGTCTGACTTTTATTGCTATGAATTAGAGTGACATATGTAACAAAAAACTTAAAGCTTGTGAACTTTCTTTAAACTTGAGACAAGCAGGCTATAATAGATTTTTACCTTTGCTGGTATAAAGGAGTAGAAGTTTCTTTGACTTATTCCCACCAGATGGTCAAAAACTCTTGCTGTAATTGTGCTTCTACTTTGGTCTCTTCCCACATGGCACTCCTCAAATAAAGACAAAAATGCCTTTTTTTTTTTTCTTTTTTTGCTTTAAGAGATGTAAGATGCTGTAATAATTTAAAATAGTACAGGTGAGAAAGAAGGACCACCTCATCAGGAGTTATAATTTTATTCAGTGCTATCTCAGAGCAGCTTCATTTGATTCAGCTCATGGTTGACTGGAATGGAATGAAAATTAAATGACAGTATTTTTCAATAAATGGTGTGTGATATGCAGGGAAGGACACAGAGAGCTTTACAACCACTATGGATGAAACAAGAGGAGAATATGATGGCAGGATGGAAGGCAGCAGAGAGTGTGGGCACAGAGAGCTGAATTATTAGGGAGAATTTTGGGTGCTGGAGAGACTCCCAATAGCTCTGCTGTTCCTTATACACATTTTTTATGACATCACATCTTGCTCACACACAAATGTAGGTACAGAGCATGTATAACCTCAAACTGGGAAGTTCTTTCAGATGCATGAGTACTGATGTGTGTTTCAAACGTTGCACATAGGCACACAGAAAATATAAACCTGGAAACAGCTGTTCTCCAAGACATGGAGAAAACTGCAGGCTCATAGAGAAAACATAACTGGGATTTTTCTCAGTATATTTTTGGGAATTTACAGGCTGCAGATTTTTTTCATGTCATGTCTAATCATATCAAGAGTGATCATAGACTGCCACATGCATTTCGCTGTGTACTAGTTAATACTCCAGCAATGCACAAAGTAGCTAAAATACTTTGAACTGAATATTTTGTAATCTGTATTTCTCTCACCTGTGGTTTCAGCCCTTCTAACTTAAGCACCTTTGGGTCTACTAGCCTGAGGTAAAATTACAGTGACAAGTTAATGTCTGGTGGATTCAAAACATTTTGGAAGTGCAAATGATATTTCCCTTAACTGAGGTGTCCAAAGATTTCTTTTTTTTTTTTTTTCTCCTTTGCATTGTATGCTTTCCCTTGAATACTGAATATTACTTTCACATTGGTATTTAGGAACTATTGCAGATAATTTTCCTGAGTAGTGCTGTTTACAGCCATGAAGTAAAATAATGTGATACTTGTCTCAAATGTATCTGTTTACTGAAAGTCTAATAAAAGATTTTGAAGTATAAGGATAATTTCTGTACTGGACTAACGTCCCCTTTAACTATAATTACCTCAAAACTGGAAAAATCTGGTAATGAATGAGTTGAAATTTGACCCAAAAAATAATTTTCTTATTCCTGTTTTCATTTCTGCAGTAATTTGATACCATCTATTTTTAGTATCTATTTGGTCATGCTCCACAATCAGTGCTATAGCATTTCTCTTCCAAAATATTGAGCTCTTATTCCTTCCCTTTTTCTAAATAACTTTCTAACAGATAGTGAAATGTGAGAATCTTCCCAAAGAGCTATGCTTCCCAGTTTGCTGTGTTATACAAATATGCTTATATATGCCTGTACTGCATAAGCATTCCCTGAACATGTTCTCTTTCAAGTCAGAAATTTTGTCTTGATTTAATTTAAAGAAAGTGTCCATTTGTCTATAATCTCCAGCCATTTGCATGCATAATACAGACAAGGCAAGGATACTCGTGTGTCTAGAGTATCAAGATATGCTGGATCTATTCTACATGCGAGGTAAGTTTCACATTTGGCATGAATCAGATTTACTGCACGATAACTGATGATTCATCTACAATATGCTAAATAGAAATATGACACATTTCCAAGTCCTTCCAAGCAGCTGTACATCAAGGAGCAGTATAAAGACCTGAAAGAGATTTTCAGGGAGAAAGTTCCTTTGGAAGCATTTGGGTTTTGAGCTAAAAAACAGGCTTAGGGGAAAAACAGACTTCCAGTGAGAATAATATCCTTTAGGGCTTTGATAATGGAAAATCAATGAAGACATTGCTGATTAATTATTTTATTTTAGTTGAGGTCCAATAACTATTTCAACAGTACTGACCATGAACTGTTTGCTCTGTGGAAGATGCCCTCAACAGGAACTGGTTTTGCTAGTGTTTCTTCAGGTTTCTTTTTCTAGTCTCCACCCATAATTCAGCAATCTCTTGGACTGAGATGGAGTCAGATAGTCTTCAGGCAAAGGTCCCCTTCAGTGTAACTGGTATGAAATAATTGGCTTTGACATTTAGAAGTGTGGGGAACTGATAGGAAATGTAAATGAATGCGTACATACTACTTAAACTCTTCTTTGCATCCCCTCTACTGGTTTTCTTATAGACACTTAAAATAATGTTATCGGTAAAAGTCTGACTTTTTGTCAGGTGTAAATGGAAAATACAAGTTCACTGTCCCACTTATCAAAAAGCGTGAGAACTTATTTCTCCAAATGGAGTCACTGTAGAGGAGTAAAACATAGGCTTTTACCATCTTTCAAAGTCACGATGTATTGAGAGATTACAAACATCTAACAGCTTTATGAACATAGCTATTTAATTTAGAAGACATTTAGATGTAGTAATCTAATTGCTATAAAAATAAAATATATTTAGATGAGACAAATTTATTCTTCCCATTTGAGCTGTGCAAAAGTCTTAAAAGTTATGTGCAAATACTAGACACTGAAAGTATCCAAAATTATTGTATTCTCAAATTAAGCTCATACCAGTTCTTAGGACATACTTGGTTGGTTTTTGTCAGTTCCATCATCCTCTCTTGTTCTCACCTGTGAACACCAACGCTTTCTCAGACAAAATAGATATACTTTATATACTGCAATGATCCATTCATGAGACCATGAAACTGCTCTATAGAAACTTGTGTGCATCTAATCTGATTTTTAAGAACAAATAAGTACTAATAAGACATAATGACAGAGTTTCTCAGATTTATGGTACAACTGTGCACTTGTAGAGGAAGAATGTGTTTATCCTCAATTTATTTCTTGCTTTCTGGGGAACAAATATTCCAACTTAGCTCCTGTATTCTCCTCCTCCTGACAGCTCCTGTTCAGTTCGCATTTCAGACTATGATGAATTGATGCCATAGTTGCAAATCTGTGTAAATATGTCACTTCTGAATGTGACTATTAGGAATAATCAAGGAAAAGGATTCATATTATAATTCCAATCTGAACAATTTGCTTTATTTTTTACCACTTTCTGCAATGTTGCCTTTAATGAATAATTCATATTCTTTTGAAGTAACATATGCTAGCCACTTTAGTTAATACTTTTCCTGGACTTTGTCAAGAAGAGCTAAGACAGTTCTGGTAAATCACCAGTTATTGTAATAATATCTTGAACAGAATAAACTGCAACCACAATATTTTTTTTCTGATATTACCTAAGATATAGATATGAATAATGATACACTTGAGGTGAAAACTACGGTTTGCTCTTTGGACTTGATCCCAAAGTGACATCAATTAAAAGCCTCTTTTTCTTCATATTATGCTTTGGAGCAAGTCTTATACAAATGTAATTACTACAGTTTTAATTTGACAATATTGAGATAAAAATCAGACCTAACATATTATCAAGCATTCTGCATTTCTGGATCTCAGAAATGGGTGGCACATCCCAGCCATTCATTATCTCTGCCAAAAAGGTAAATAGTCTATTCATTATTATTTTTCACAGGACAATGAACAAAATTAAGAGACTTTACATAAGCTGAGAATTATTAATTTTTTTTTACAGATAAATCAGAGAAGATCAAATAAAACAATGGAATTTAACTTGGCTGGATAGTTAACTGGATCATGGACACAAACTGCACAGTTTATTGTCAGTGGCCTTGTCATTCAGTAAGGTTTTATTGCTTAGCAGTGATGAATTGTCTGAAATTTACATGTATTACAATTTTACTTTTATATAATAATGCAGAAAGATTTCCATGTCTCATTACTGGACAGATTATGACAACATTTTTCTTTATAATATTATTTTAATTCCTACTGAAACGGATAACGTCTTTGTGCTGGGGTGCTTAATTTTGTTTTTGTTTCATGGTGGAAATGAGTGATATAGACAGAATAAAAGGAAATAGATGGTAAATCACTGATGTATCCACATGGGAGAGAGTTTATAAGCAGGCTCCTCTCAGTTTCATGCTTTCATACACTCTGCTCCCCCATAATACAGGGCCTTTGGGTCTTTTCTGGACTTCACTAATTGCCTCTCCCTGACAGAAGGAAGGACCTACTTTTCAACACCACTGGGCAGCCTTCCTTGCAAATGCCTGAACATAATGTTACAGTCAGGAGATCCAGCTTCAAAAGTTGCTGTTGTGTGAGTGGCAGGTGTGCAATTTGCACTTGCTCCATGTCTTTTTCCTTGACAATCTGAAATTGATAGAACAGGCTCAGGTGAAAACAGCCCCTAAAGAAAAGATGGAATGAGCTTGGGGCTTCCGGTGTGTAGAATGACAAGAAAACTCTCTTCCCTGTGTCCTCAGCCCATATAGGAATGGTGAAGAAGAAATAGGGGAGGAAGCAACAGGTTTGGGGTCCAGTTGCAGAATGACAGTGTTTGATGTGAGTCTAGCAGCTTGTTGAAATATTCAAGGAAGGAATTGTGACCTGTACTGTACAGATTATTAGTGCTTGCTCTCATAGCAGTTAAATTAATAAAATGCCATGATTTAACCCCAGCTGACAACTAAAGACCACACAGCTGCTCGTTTATTCCCCTCCTGGTTGGATGGGGGAGAGAATTGGAAGAGTAAAAGTGACAAAACTTGTGAGTTGAGATAAAGACAGTTTAACGGGTAAAGTAAAAGTTGCGCACACAAGCAAAGCAAATCAAGGAATTCACTCACCACTTCCCATGGGCAGGCAGGTGTTCAGCCATCTCCAGGAAAGCAGGGCTCCATCACGCATGACAGTTACTTGGGATGACAAATGCCATCACTCCAAATGTCCCCTGCTTCCTTCTTCTTCCCCCAGCTTTATACACTGAGCATGACATCATATGGTATGGAATATCCCCTTGGTCAGTTGGGGTCAGCTGTCCCAGCTGTGCCTCCTCCCAACTCCTTGTGCACCCCTGGCCCACTTGCTGGTGGGGTGTTGTGAGAACCAGCAAAGGCCTTGACTCTGTATAAGCACTGCTCAGCAATAACAAAAACATCCCTGAATTACCAACACTGTTTCCAGCACAAATCCAAAACGCAGACCCATACTAGCTTCTATGAAGAAAATTAACTCTATTCCAGTCAAAACCAGCACATAAAGTTATGTCTTCAACTAATGCCTTGAATCTTGGCATTTTTCCCGTGCATCTAGGACAATGAGGTACCTTGTGCAACACTAAATCCATGTCTGACTTGACTTACGGGCTGAAATTTAAATTTAGAAAGACTACTTGTCAAAAATAGCTTGTCTGCAGAACAAATGTCTTTTGGTACGCTTAGTTATGTTCAAACAACAAAGCAAGAGTGGAATGACGAACACAGGAATGTTTCCTTATTCTTGTGGTTAATATTCTCTCGTTCCTCCAAACCAGCCTGCGCCTAGACTCTGAGCCAGCACCATCTTGACTGGAAGCTATTTTTTTGGGCTGTTGGAATGTGGCTACCTAATTCCTGTGGGTGTAAATGTAAATTATGCAGTGACAACCACTGAGAAATCGAGACAAGGCTGAATACTACCTAAAGGTAGCAGCAATAAAGACACATCTGACTTACCTAGGTTATTTGGACAAACTCTGGGAAAATATTAGAAAGCACTTTTGTAGACACTACTTTGAGGCAGTACTATTTCTTGGCACCTACACTGCTAGAAATAGAAAGCAATAGTTTAACCCTAGGAATGACAAATAACTTGTTTGCTTGTGGTGAGCTTGAATTTTTAGCAACAAAGTTTAAAAACTCCCATCTCCCATGCTAGCCACAAAGTTTGTGATTCTAATGAACATCCTCTTTGCTAAGTATAACTCCCACATATAGATTAGACAACATCCACCTATAGTGTTTTGTATGGGCTACTCAACGGTTTAGTTATTCTGACTTGCAATGTCTAGATTCCCTCGGTGGGAAAACAAAAACAAAACCCCAAAACTCCAAAACAACAAACTTCCAAAGGTGGTGTTAAGATGTGCTTTAACCTTTATTTAGATGAATTTTGTTGTGTTCAGTGAATTTCTCACAATTTTTATCCTCTAGTATGATGCTTTAAAGCATTTTCCCATGTATTTTATTTTACTTGGAAACAAGCACCTTAAATCCCTGAAGCCCAGATCTCATCAAAATAATAGTTACCCACTGTTGTTGGCTGGTGAATGACAATACTAGCATATTGTTCATAGAAGGTAGTCATACTTTGCTCTCCTTATTAGCTTCAGTTTTATCTTTTTAACTTCCTGTGTGTGCAACAAAAGTCAGAGGATTTGGCGAAAACTGATATAAAGGATTAAAGCCTCAGTGGTTTTTGGAGATGCTGCAGTTAGGAAAACTTCTTCAGAGCAGACACTCATTCTCACTGACAGCGCTGATATTTGATTTTCTTTTTTAGGATACATCTGTATGGTCTACAGCATGGGTGCTGCTGAAACTCAGGTAACAGTATCTTTACTAACTTTCACCTGGTTTGATCACTAATGGTGAAGGTATAATTATTAAACCCTGTATTTATCCTGCAGGGCTTTGCAGACTGTGTTCAACTTTGTTCTGACATAATTTTAACAGTCCTGTTATTATTCCTACCCAAAACTCCTAGCTCAAGAACCACAGAAGATATTGTAACACTTTGGGCTGCCATACACATATTTGTAATTAAAATGATCAGTAAAGAAGTTAATAAAAAATAAGGACACTTAGGCATATTTTTTTTTTTTTTACTTCAAAGTGCTAATATCTGATTTGTTTACTTAAGTACACCTGGTAAAGTCATTCTGTAATCATTTCATTCATTTATGTCTTGCTGTAGATAAAACAGAAACTAAAGATGACAATAAAGAAAGTCACATCTGTTGAGAGTCATTCAAAACAAATTTATTTCACAGTTAATTATTCATTTCAAACAAAATTTGGCAAAAATAAATATTTCTGTTTATAAGAAAAATCAAGTTAGAGGATGACAAATGAATAAACCAGATTTTGGTCAGGAAGGCCGACAAAGTAGTTTGCCTAATTTACAACGTGAAACAAACGTATGTCTCTATTCTTATTTGATAGTCTACAATACATATAATATAGCTATAATACAACCATTCCCATGCTATCCTTATTGAAAGTGTATGATCTTGTACAACATTGCAGCAATTTTCAGTCCAGTCTTTCTGGACATGGACTGATTCATGGTGACATGTTAATGATTTTTGTATTTACAGCAAAGAGCTAGAATAGAATACTGAAAAATTGTGAAGGATTACCCTAGCATAATGGTAAAATATGAATTCCTGATTGAAAATACAGCTGCAGAAAAAGAAAAGGAAAAAAGAAAAAAAAGAAAGAATAAAATTGAAAGAAGAGAGAAAAATAAAAAACATGAAAAATAATTTTAAAAAGGAAAAAAAAGGAAAAGAACAAAAGGAGAAGAAAAAAAAGGAAAAAGTGAATAAAAAAATTCAAAAGAAGCAGTAAAACTAAGAGGAAAAGGAAGAGAGAACAAAAGAAAAAGAAAACAAGGAAAAGGAAAAAGCAAACTGAAAAAAAGAATGGAATAAATAAATGTTTTAACTGGAAAGTAAAGATCCATGTAAATTAGCTTTTAAAATTATTTTCCCAAAATCTGGTGGATTTTAGGTAAAAAATACAATACTTTAACAATAAGAAATATACTTGTATTAATATACTTATTTTTACCAAGCACTGGATCTTGTCCTCTCCTCAGTCACTTAAGTTGAACAAACCTTCTTCCTCAGTCACTTAGGCAGAATAAACCTTCATATCCATCTTACAGGGACGTGGACAAGAGATAACAAAATATGCCAGGCAGACAGTAGCTGTAATCACGATCCAGTATTGCTGCTTAGTTGCTGGCCAGGTTGGAGATTACAACAGGGAAAATAGTACTGTGCTCAGAGGAGTGTATGTGTTGCCTTTTCACATGTCTTATCAGGACTTCACAGGAGCAATAACAGTCAGATCGTCCCAAGATCTGTTACTGTTGAGATGTTTCTTCATACATTCAAACACAATTAGGCATGGTACAATCCTAAAGCTAAACAATGACAGTTAAAAAATAAATCCTGTGATTGGAAAACCTGAAAAGCTTTTCATTTAGACTATGTAAACTGTCTGAAATGCTTGCAACAAAACAGATCTATTATCAACTTGACATTCAGACAAGGGTAATACAAACACTTGAGAAGGTCTAGGCAAGTCTGGAAGGTAGTTATCATTTTAAAATCGAAGCTATAAACATCGAGGTTGGACTAGATGACCCTTAAAGGTCCCTTCCAACCTAAAGCACTCAATGATTCTATGACTTTATATAGCCATGTAATTTTTGCATTGTTTTGACTCAAAATTAAATGGAGCTTTCTAATTGTTACTGCATTTGATAAACCCACCAAACTCAAGGACATAAGTTCTGAATGCTTTTGAAAAGAACTAATTCCATTAATTCTGAAACTAATCCATATTTAAAAGGATTTGGCACAGAAAGAGCTATACCTTCAATTGCAATTAAATGCAGCAAGTACAAAAATCTGCTTAATCTCTTCCTTGAAGACACACTTTTGATTGACTACAGGTTCTTCCACTTCTTCTTTGGAGATATATAAATACTATCCTAGTCAAATAATCATCCTGATCTTTTATTTTGTTCCTACAGTGATGCTTCACATACCATAACATAGATTTTATTTGATGGCATTTTTGCCAGTCTAAGACAATTATCACTCCATTTATGACCTAAACACCAGAACTGATACCTAATGTATTTATTTTCACTGTACATAACAATATTTATAATGTATACCCCTCCAAAAAAGTTTTGTAATTCTAAGCAATTTGTCTCAATAAAATACTGTTAAATCTACTTTCACAGATAAAATACAATAGGAAAATACAGTTGATTTGATCATTTAGACCAAAGTATTTAGAATTTTTATTCTTTCAACAATCTAATGGGTTTAAGTAATATGTTTAAATTTTTTTTTTTTTGGCACTGAATCAGTTTATTAAGAAAATATCTCACTGAGCTGTCCACAAAAAACTTTTACTTTACCAATTTCAAATGTAATCAAATTCAATTTAATTTAGGTTTTATCAATGTCAGAGCAGCTCAGTGTTTCCTTCCAGTGAATACCGATGACATTACCTTCATCCTCCTTAGTTCTGCTAATTAATTTAGCAAAATTCTCTGAATTTTTCAGTCCTTCTTGCCTTAAATATTGCACCTCAGCTATGACTTTTACTACCTCATAATCTCAATTTCTTGTATATACATATGTAATTACACACACTCTTGTCCCTATTACTGCCCAGCTGGTGCCCTTATATCTTTTCACATTGAGAACTGGTGATTTGTCACCACATTCTTCATGTATCTTAATGCTTCTAGTGCGTAGCTACAGTTTATCTCTCCTTTTTATGAAAATGAGCTAGAAACATATCTGTGAGTGATTTTTTCAAAAGGATTTAAACCACCTTAAAACATTGTATTTTTTATTTCCTCAGAAGAGTTCATTGGAAAGAAATAGTTTTCCCTTGCAGTCTTTATACATCTCTTGGTGTTCTGTAAATTTTCTTCTGAATAACAATTTTTCCTCAGCAATTACCTCATTATGAAGCAAAACTTGTCAGTGAGTAAGTTATTTTTCTTAGCACAATTTTTCAGAGGTTCATGCAATGAAGGGGGATTCTCACCTTTCAACAAAGCACTTGATCAGAGTATTCTGAGAGCATAGCAAGGCTCAGGACTTTCAGATGGGTATCAAGGAGTCCTGATGACTTATTGCAATAACTCACTGCACATTGTTTTAGCAATATCATTTGTTGTATGATGTTTCTGTTAATGTCTAATAGGAAAGTCACTCATTACAAATTTCATTTACCTACTCTAAAGAGAGTAGGTAGCATAAAAATATCCAAAAATGTAGTGAAGTAGTACCAGAAGATGTGTGCGGTCAAGGCTTTCCATACAGTACAGTATCTTGCAGAGTTAAATTAAGGGAACTCTTGAGTGAATGGTGTAAGGTAGATATATCTGACAATACCTACATTCATCTTTGAGTTTGGCATTGCTGTTGACTTCTGATTTTGCATGTTTTAATGCTGGTATACAAGACTTTGCTATAAAAATTCTTTCTAATATTGATTCAAAATGACAACAAACACCAAAAGCCTATCTGGCTTTGTAAAAGCCATTGCTAGCAATTAGTTATGGGAAAGAAAGAGGTGGGGGCAGGGTTAATGAGAATCCTGTTAGCACACAATGCAAACAGTATGTTAGAAGGCCAAAAAATTACGTATCTCCAAAATGACAACAAGTAGTAAGGAGGCTGAGGGTGAAGTAGCATCTTCAAATGGCAAGATTAAGGCTGATTTAACAGCTTGTACAGGACTCAACCATCAAACCACTGAAACTATAGAAACTAAACTACTATGTTCATGTAAATGTAAAGGCTGGAAACCAAAACCCAACCCAGAACCAATAAATTCTGGAAAAATAAAAGGTATAGAATGGCAGTAAAGGGCAATTAATTTACCATAGTTGAGCCATTCCCTGTTTCTACTTTCATTCCAAGAAGATAAGGGAGACATCAGGAATATTTGCTAGGAAGGAGTTCTCAGGAGTGAATATGACCAGATAAAAAAGGTGACTGAAAACTGTTATCTGGAGGGATTCTTAGTCAGAGGACAGTTGTACCACACAGCAGCTCTGACAACATGTGCATGGCAGCCTGGGATACACAGAGCCTTGCTGACCTTCACGAAGCAAAATCAGGCAGGAAGGATTCAATCCCTGAATCATCATCCCTGAAGCATCAGCCTATTTAATCAAACAATTGTAACTACTGTTCCCATACCATCTCCTCATCTCTGACAAAACCTCACTCTAAATACTTGCAAAAAATTGTTAAAGGATTTGTTAATAGCTCATAACTTTTTGCTGAAGGCTGACATGAAAAAATAATCTTGTTGCTTAACAATGTCCTCACGTCCCTTAGGCATGCCATCCTACACACTGCTGCATTATCTCTTAAGCCTCCTACACAATATTAAAATATTTTTAAAGTATCTCTGGGTATTTTTTCTGGATTTTTATTTCACTCACTTTCCATAGCTTCATATTCTACCTGATATAACTTAGATTCCTTCTCACTTGTTCCTGTGTTTTTTCCCATTCTGTTCCTTACCAGTCAACGTTCTGGAAACAGTTTTTTCATTTCTTCTTCAATATTATACTATTAATTGCTGTATTGTCCTAGCTTTAAGTGTATAGCAGCAGTTTAGAATTTTGAATTTGATTTGTTAGTAACATTCTTTGCAAACATAATCTGTTTGTCATTGAGTCTTTCTTTCTCCAAAGATATAAGCTGTCATAATCATTTGCAAAATCATTGTGATGTATTAGCCTCAGGTTATTGAAAAGTCTCAAAGTGTTCTCTTTGCTACCTAGTTACAACATATTGTCTACTGCTTGACTGAACACTGAATTTTTCACTAAACAGATTAGCAAAACTGGCGAATGAGCAATTTGGTTCATGAATCTATGTGACAAGACAGTGTTCAAATAACAGATCTTATTGATCATTTTCATGCCACTTACCTACAGAATGAAAAATTTGTGAACATGTTGGGGGACAAATAAACCAACCAGTTCAGGAAGGCACCAGGAGAGGAAAAATTAAAACATTTGGTCGCAGCTAAATACAAGGTCCTGCTACAGGGAGGAATAGCAGGTAGCTTCAAAGAAAGTGGCTGCATGGTCCATGTTGGATGCATGGTTCATACTGACTGCATGAAGATGGGCAAACAGGACCTCACAGCCCAGTTTGACTCCCAAGAAAAGCCTTGCAAGCTTTCTTAATAGGGACTCAGGGTCCCACTGGAAGATCAAGTTTTACAACATTTCTCTATGAGACTTAGCTGGTCCTCAATGAAGAACTGAAAATCTGGCTCCCCAAGCACATGGATTTTCATTTATACTCATCTCACTACACTGTGTTTTTATTGTTAACTGATGGTGACTAGGGAATAGTAACCTCATCTGGATATAATAAGAAATGACTTGAACCTTTCCTCAAGTTCAAGATATTTGGTTGTTTTTGTCAATTTTCATGAATGACAAGGTTTTGGCAGGGACTGTGTCAGAAATACCACAAAATCTATCAGTTCCCACAGTATTGCCAGCCTAGTTTTCAAGCCAAATAGGTTTGGCTAAGTTCAGATAAATTTTGCATGACAGTTCTAATTTGCAGATGGGTATAATGAATGAAGAACCACTGCTTAAACTTCACCTGTCCTATGTAGCTTTTATTGCAGTTTCTTCCTTGATATAGTAAGATACTAAAAAAGATGATAAGACAAGTAGAGCTGATGTAAGAGATGGGTATTATTTACCCATTTGAACCTGGCTTTGCAAAATGATACGGAGATAGATGCCTTGGATTACACAGTTTGGCAGGAATATATAGGGGGAGCAATAACTTTTCCTTGCTGTAGCTCTCTTGCAGACACATGGGAATAAATAAATGATAAATATGATGACATTGTATGCACTACATGTGGGCAACGGGGGACAGGATGCCAAACTACAGTCTCGGCTTTCCTCTAACATATAAGTATTATGACATCATACTCAACAGCAAAAGCTTTTTCCTTCATATTAAGATGGAACGAGGACTTTAATCATACTGTTTTCATAAAACGTGCCTGGAATGGCAAGGTTTTTGTTGCATGGTGCAATATATTTGTTGTAAAAGCAAATTTCAGTTTGTAGATGCAGAGACTAGGAAGTAATCAGTGGGTCCTTACATGCACTTAGCATTCTGCCTACATTAGTAAAACCTGGGAGAGAAAGATCTGGCCAGATACTTGCAATCAGCTGCCATGTTTGATGCTTCCAACTTACCAAAACACTTTTCCAAACCACACCCTGAGTCAGTGCATATGGTCTTATTTTGCAAATTCTGGTTACAGGGAGGTTTATGCACAAGGGTATGCAAGGGGAATATCTGAAGAGCTATGAAAGCTGCCAGGTGAGGACAAATACCTGGGACACATGTGGGGCCCTAAATCTCAGGGAAGGAGACCTGTTCCCCACTAAGTGGCTGCTGAACATCAATTGAGACAGACGATTCATGGCCTCCAAGTGACCATTATGGAATCATCAAATTCTAAAATTGCATCTGCACCACACTGACCAAAAAGTCCCTTTTGTCTGGGCCTTGAACCATTCTGTATGTTCCTGTAAAAGCAGTCTCAGTTACCAGTTTCCACCTCCAGGTTAGCCATGCTGGCCATTGTACTAAGTGAATTTGAGGTGATCCAATTCCCATCATATTTTCAGCCCAGGCACTCTCTTCCTTTACTACTACTTGGAGTTTTCCAAATTATAGATAGGAAAGAATCACAGGCTGCATTTGCTGTACTTATAAAAATGCTTGTTGTGATTCTGTTATATTTTAGTGTGTTTACTTCAGTCATAAGAAAATTGGATAAATAAAGCAAAAATGAATTTATGGTCAAATGATAAACCAATTTAATTATTAATACAAAAAAAAAAAAAAGAAAAGAAAATGCCAAAATATAACCAACCAAACAAACAAAATAGAACTTTTAATGTGGCTCTGTGGTTCAGACAGGAGACAGGGAGTTGTTCTTGGCACCGTTGTGTTTTTTTCTGAGAAATTTGTTGGGAAACTTATAACTCAACTATGCATTTAAGTCACACTACACTGTAGAGGGTGCAGAGGCGAGTTCTTCAGCTTCAGTCCTGGATTAAAGCAACCACATATGCTGGGTTTATGAGGTCAATTCCAGTTTTTTCTCATATCTCAGTGTCCCAGGAATGTTTTTTTTAGGAATGCCTGAAAATATCTTGTTTTTCATTTCATCAGTGAAAACATTCAGATTTTGCCAAAACCCAAACCATTTACTGAAGATGTATTGCTACTTTGAGAATTTTCTTTGGCCAAGATTATCCAAAAATGGCTAGTGAATTCAGGCACTAGTTTTTATAGGGTCTTCTTTCTTCTTTTCCAGAGCACACTTAGGTCTCTCTAAAGGATCTCAAGTGGGAAAGCAAAGATGATTAGCCAGTTTTTAAGATCTTAGCATTGTTTTCACCCAGTGCAATCATCTCTGAGGAATGAATATGCAAACCAGTCAACACCTCTTGGTCTGGAGCCAAGAAAAAAACCCCAAGAATGTACATGGATTCTCTTAAATTTGTGGTTTTGGTTTGGTTTTGTTTTTTCTCGCAAAATGAATGCAAGAGCGATGTGTTTATTGATTGCATCCTGAAAAACTCACTGCAATTATTCTGACTGCTTTTTTTTATTGCAGCAGTGTCTAGAGGCCCTAATCAGGAATCAGCATGGGATATAACAGGTGGCTACTAACAGACAGAGAAAATAAAAAGTAACAGCAAGACAATTAAGCTTGACATAGTAAACCTCAGTCACAGTACAACAGATCAGCCATTGCTACCTAGAAATACAGTAAGTTGCCACAGTTCTCTTACTAAATTAAAGACTGGCCTCTAACTGTTCAGGAAACCACTCAAAATAGGTTAAGTATGTGCTCAAGGCTAAAATGGCTTAAAGAAGACAGGAATTAATAGAAAGTAAGTTAAGAATGTGCCAATGTGATTTCCTGATCTGCCTACAGTAAGGATTGGCCCCACTTCCCTCTCCTTGTGAGTGTATGTACAGCACACACAAGCTAACCTGCGTGCTTACACATTTGTATAATTTATTGTGGCTTAATCAGTAACAGCACTTTGGCTGAGCCAAGGGAATAGCCTGTTTGCACAGTTTTCGCCTGGAGTGAAGGCAGGACAATATGACTTGGTGTAAATCTTTTTTTCTAAACTAAAATTGTTTTAATTATTGCATAGTTGTTGTTGGCAGACAGAGCAAACAAATAGGTTAACAAGGCTACTTAATGCATGGCAATTTGGTAAACAACAGGAACTTAATAAATAATTTTGAACCCTTAGTTCAAATGAGTTCAGAAAAGATTGGCTCAATATTCCTGTATGCATGTTCATTACTTTACATTCAGTCTATTTTAATCATTGACTTTCACTAAAAGTAAACTTCCAAGTCCAGTAAACATATAGCAATAAGCAATGTCCATTTTCCAAGGTATTCTCAAATTTGAGAAACGTATTTTGAAATCCTGATATGAGACATTTTAGAGAAAACCTGAGAATTCATTCAAGGTCTTTAGGTGAGATCTAGAATTTCTATGGGAGTTCACCTATGTGAAAATGACTACAAAGTCAAGTATACAGTAACATACTTGAATTATTATTGCTTTATTTTGTTTACAGATGCTCCTTTTGCTTGTCATTTTCCCAATCCCAAACTACTTGGAAGTCATAAATCACGTTATATAGTGTTTTTCTCTATTAAAAAAGGAGTAGCAATTGGGAGCTGGTATGTTCCGTTATATTTACAACTGTATTTTGGATGTCAGTCACAGCACCAAATGTCAAACTGTGGAAGATATTTTTGCAGCAGCATCTGGTTCTTCACAGATCTCCAGATGCTGCTATATTGGTGGTTTTGGAGTTGTTTCTGGGTCAGTTATTTTGGGACATGAATTGTCTGACTGTTCTGTCCTCTCAAACTGTTTTCTTTTGATTTAAGCTATAATACTTGAGATTTAGACATTCAGAGATTTAGACAATTCCATATAGAATTGGTTTATACTATAAAAAGAACTTAGGAAGGTACACAAAGCAATGTAGTATACATAACTAATGCAGAATCTCTTTTATGCATTTTAGTTAAGAGATATGGCCCATTGTACTACTGGAACATTTCAGAAAACAGGGATCTATAACTACTAAACAGTATCAGCAAAGTGCTTAAACAGCAATGAGACTTACAACAGGAATTAGTGTAAAAGTCATTGTGGTCATGCTGCTGGCAAAAATAATGCTACTCTTAGTAATGGGAAAACAGATGATGCTTTAAAATCTAAACCACAAAAAATGTAAAATAAGGTGTTTGGACTCATCTGTGGACTTGGTCCTCAGCAAGGGACCATGGGCAGTTGCATTTCATAAGAAAGAGGGCAGGGCAGGATCCTTCAGAGCAAAACTCATGGACAAGGGCAAGCACAGCTAGCATAAGGCTTTGGCACTTGTGGTGCTATGATAACGTCAATGCCAACATGACTTTTGGTGCACAGGATATCTAACACAATGATGCACTTACTTCTTTTTCACAATACATTTCAGGAAGACCACATTCTGCTCACAATTTTCCTTTCACAGCTCATCAGTAAGGCTATAGAATGTGTCACATATGCTACAGAAAATCTACCTTAGAGTGTTTCAGAAAATCTTTAAAAAGTATAGGGATTGTTTAATGTATCTTTCTCCCTGCAAAGCCACATCCTTTCATTAGACTAAGGCCAATATAAGAAGAATAAATACGCTTTGTGACATAAAAGATCTCCCAAATTACCCCAAACTAGATTTTTTCTCCTTATTAATGTTACTATTTAAAATACCCAATGTCTTGGACATTTTTACAAGTTAAATACAATCCTGGTTCACATAGGGAAGATTATCATCTGTTGTTTCCCACATAAAATCTCTTTTTTTCTGCTAGCATGCCAATGTTTTAGGCTTTTTGACTCTAAAGTAAGAATTTTATGTATCCAAATGAACACAGTTGTGTATGAATGTCTCTCACCCATCAGGAAGTATCAAACTATGGTAAAAACTGGATTTTGAGTAAAGGAAGAAAAATTTCTTTGCAGTGTTAATTGTTAGAAACAGTAGTTTGTTCAGCAATGGTTAAGAATTTGAAACATTAGAATCCTTCTCAGAGATTAGTGCTCACAGAACAGTTAATTTAGTCAAAGGTATACGATGAGTTGACCAAATGTTATCACATGAGCTTCTAGTTCATCAAATGCTCCAGCAGTTCATCACAGTGATAATAGGCCGGGCTCCATTTTTATGCTTGTAACTATTTCAAACTATGTCATCTCAAATCCTTACACAAATGTGGCTCAAACACGTGGTATGTACTTGCACGTGTGTATTCCCACACACATGCATGTAGATACCATTTGATTATATTCACTTACAGCTTGGAGGTTACTGTTTACTTCAAGGTCATTTTTTCTGCACTGAAGATTGCAGGTGAAAGAAGGCATGGTGGCTCATGGCAATTAGTGTAAGAATATCCAAATTACGCAGCAAGAGAGCAACCTGCATGTCAAAACCAGACCCAATTCTCTGTAGCGCTTAAGCACACAAAAGTTTAAGTCAAATCGTTATCTTAAATGTGCCAATCATGCTATTTGTTAAGAAAGAAACTGTTTGGGGGGAGTGTAATAAGAAAGATATTTTCAGAATACCAGACAGAAATAGTACTGCAAAACACTGTCTACCTGAGGTTTAATCAATAGCCATTAAACTTACTGGACGGACTCCTACAGATTTCTAATAGGCTTTGGATCAGGACATCAGTGATAACCCAGTCAATGTTAACCATGTTTTTAAGATACATGATGATTAGAATCAGATTTTTTTTCAAAGTAAAGGACAAAATAAGTAACAACTTCTTTTCCTTCTCCCTCCCACAGCCTGTTACCCAAAATCATTTGCATAATACTGTCATCATGCAAAGTACAGACAGAAGTATTTAAGATAACATTTCATATTAGGTAGATTATTTCATTCCAAAGAGTAAAGCAGTAGACTATCTGATGATGGCTTAAAATTAATATTTAATGAAAATATTACTTGTGAGGAAAACAAACATGGAAGCATGAAATAGTTCAGAAAAAAAGATACATTTAAAATGTACATAAGGAAAGTGCATAGAAAATGGTACAGTCAGTATTAACATATAGAAAATAATAAAAGTAGAAACAAAACACTTCTATTTTAATTTCTATCAGATGGCCATGCTTTTATGATACCACAAATTTAAATCCCTCATGTCTGAAACCAACAGACTATAGACACAGCAATTCTGCAGAAATAATTTGTGAACTATCCACAGACACAACTTTAGTCTGTAAGGATGCTAAATTGATAGTTTCAGTGCTGGAATATGATTAAAGGAAGAATACCAAAGAAGAAAGTGAGGACAAGATTATTATTTCCAGGGCAGAAAGCTACTCTGCGTGTAAACACCAAACCTGCAGTACTATTGTATGTTCTATAAAACCACCTACACATACACTTTAAACTAAGAACCTATTTAAAGCACCTATAGTCATTGAGGCATAGGTTTGCATTTAATGTCTTTGCTGAATTGGGAGCAGCAAAATGAATATCAAAGTTATGTCACAAGTAGAAGGTGGCTACAGAAATAATGGCAGTTATATAGAATTTCTAAGTAAAAAAAAAAAAAAGAGTGAAAATATACATTGAGGAAAAGTAGTAAAAACCATATGAGAACATATTTGTTCTATTCTGTACTTCTAAATTCTGAAATCCTGAAAATTAACATTATTTTAGGAATAAGCGATGTCTTCATTTTGTCTTCTAAAGTGAGCGATAAGAAAATTTGCACAAGGAAAAAGAGAGGTAGGTTTGAGCCCTACATATCTGATGCTTAAGGAAAATAAATTTACAATACATTTAAAAATAATGTGCTATAATTTGCACAAAAAGAAGTAGCAAATCTAATACAGCTTGTTAGTAGGGATGACCTAATAAAAGCTGATGCTGAAGTAAGTATACAAGCATTTAAAACATTTAAATTAAAACAAATTATTATTGAAAGAGTTTTCATTTTTTTCTCTTGCTGCTTCCAACACTAGTCTAACAAGCAAGACACTTCATCTTTCTTTGCCTCAATTTCCCCATCTGTACAATGAGTCCTGTGGTATTTATGACCCTGGGAAGTCCTTTACGATCATCTGACAAGAAGATGTTAGATAGCTGCTAGACTTTCTCAGTACGGCTTCCCACTATGCGATACTCATTATGGTGAACATCTGTAGTCTTAATCATAATGATAAATGCAACATTTTGAGTTGCTGAGCAAAAGAAGTGCTACATGCAACAGAATCACAGTCATTTGTATTCCAGTGACACCCACAACTTGCTAGCCACTGCTCTTGCACACACACATACAGTCAGACAGGCCCCCAACAACTGTGTTTTTAGGAAGTGACAGCAGTGCTTTAATGACACATCAGTAATTTACAGCATCAGAGACAACAGCACGATACATGATGTTAGGCATAATACACCGTAAGCATGCTACCTCTATTCAGAGATGAGTCTGGAAAAACCTTTTCATTCATGGGGATGCAGAATCTTAAGGATTGTGCTTAATTGGAAGTACTTGTAAAGATATAATTATAAAGACTAACTAATAATACTTAGTCCTAAAAAGCTTAACCATATCAATTCACCATTATATGACATAGCATATAAGTATATATAAAAAAAATCAGAGTCTTAAAAATTCACCTGGTAAATGAAACTAATAGTAAAGAGGGAGAAATGTGAGTGACACAGCCTTGTTTTTTCACATTTTCTTGGTTCAGATGGTCTGTGACCGGTTTGCAGGTAGAACTCTGTTTTGCTAAGGGATGAAAAAACACAGATTGGTAGCATTAGCTCAGCTATTGTCAGCTTACCGCCAGCATTTTGTGAGCACTTCAGTTCTAGTGATTTTTATAGGGGACTGTAAAGGCTTCTTGTTAAAGTTTATTTTCTATTGCTCACAGTTATTCTGTCTTTAAATCAAGGGCATGTTCTGCCTAAGGGGAAAACAGACCCTGCATATATACTGGCTAACATCCTCTTCATTACTAATTAGAGATTTGATTCTCTCCAAACAATATTGAGTAGAATGCAACTTCTAAACACAGGAAGGTTTTTGTTTTAAAAATGAACTATTAATAGAATATGAAGCAAAAAAAAAAAAAGGAAAAAACTAACATTTCCTATAGCTTAATGAAGCGATCAAAATAACACAGGAGCTCCAGTTTCTCAACACCAATTGCAAAATATTCTCTTAAACCTCATGGATGCATGAGGCTCTGAGGAAGTAACGGGATTCTTAATGCTGGAAAAGTTCAAGCAGAAACAGAAGAGTATCTGGGAGGATAAAGGGTTGTCAAAAGGTATGAAACACCCTTATTTGACAATATATTTTGAAAAGAAAATATGGGGAATAAACAGACATTCGGTAAAGCACATTTTCTTTTGGGGAGAAAAGTGTCATTACAGAGATTTGTAAACTCTTTCTTAACCCTGATTTCTATGTAAGTCCTCTACCAGTAATTCCTATTTTTATTCTCCTGCATTTGCAAAATGGTAGGTTGCCTGTTAATTATATATATTTTTTAAATTGCAGCTGCAAATATCTTGCTGTTGCTTTTAATGTAACTCTTCCTTTTCTCTCTCTTTCATCCTTCCATTTCATACTGCACAATGAGAGTTTCTCTTTGCTTCGAGACTTATGTGGACTTCAGGTGCAGTATTGGTTGAAAACATTGTCCTTTTCAGGCTTTGGGTTTTTAATCTATCTGTATTTAGATGCAGAATATAGTGGATATTTAGTATTATTTACCTGAAAAAATGAGAAATAAAATTTGGTCTAGTGGTTTTTTCTTCATTTTTATTGAAACTTTCTGTGGGATCAGAAACTTTCTACTCTCCTATTCCTACTAATAGTTTTAACAGTGAGTTATTGCATGGGAAATTGGCAGTGGTTCACCACTGACCCTGAAGTAAATGGATTTTACTATTGATTTAACTGAAGTCAGCTTTAACCTTTATACTTAAGCTATTACAATCTCTCAATGGGTAATTTATCCTCCTTTGTGTCTATTAAGGTGTGAATCAGCTACTTTTCTGTGGAGATGAGTGAGTTTTAACTTCAGAAGTGTCCACTTAAACCTTAATCATGAATAAGCTAGTAGATGCCACATCAACCTCTTTGTAATAATGATCTCTTTTTCTCTGTTTGTAAAGGGTGAATGGAAGGGTCCTGATCATGACTTGGCATTAGCACTATAAAAATAAATCATTACCAAGTGAAGTTGCTATGAAAATACATGGAAGAACCAAAGTATAAAAAGTGAACTACAATGCAGCTCTCATATTTTCAACCAACAATCACATTTTTTCTTATGTCTGTTATATTAAATATCCTGCAGTCCTTGAATATACAGCAAAAGCAACTTCCAGTCTTACTAAAATGGCAGTTGTAATATGGTTATCTCTACTAGTTAAATATGTTTTCTAGAAAAGAAAAATTTGGTCTATTTTCCTGTTAGAGAACTAAGAATACTCAAGAAAAAAGGGTACAGTATAACTTTCATTGATTATACAGACATACAGAAAGCAAGGGTGGGAGGGGAAAGACTTGTAAGACTCCATTGTTTTGCTTTTGAATACAAAATCTTATTCCCTTTTAGCTATATTAGGGCTTTTTTTGAAAGTAGTATCAAAGCACTAACATTTTGCTTATTTTGGATGGAAATTATAAATGTGACTCTTCACTTGGGTGTGCTCCAAAGTACACTGAATAGGAATCCATCCAGAGAATTCTGTAGGTGTTATCCTGGATCAGGCCACAGTACTACATTGGTTTAATTTCTCTGCAGATTTTGGACCACCACATGGAAAACTAGATTGATCTATTATCGGGAAAAAAAGCAAGGTACTTTTGACACACATAAGGAATCAAATCAAAACAAGAACATGAGAAAAAAGATGCCTTGAAACCACCAATTTCACATTGTCAAACATTAAATCCCAGTCCTGACTTTTTCTGGGTGGTTCGAGATAAAAGACCTAAGTTTGTCTCACCATTTCCTAAGCAGGAAACTTTTTCTAATCTCATGTCACTTCTGTGATTTGGTCTAATATTTCCTGGAGTATTTCATCATCTTTGAAGAAAAGCTGCCACACAGTCAGAGGCCTAACAGCACACCAAATCTGAAAATAGCAATTTTGATGCTTCCACTGTAAGCACAATTAAATCATCTTTATGTCGTGTTCACACTGAGTCCAGCATGTTAATGTTATATTTGACTTTGGCTATATCCATTACTCACCTTGATCTGTATATAAGCTATGGCTGTTTTCTCTATGTCTGAGAAACCAAAGTGAAGAGTGTTGAACTGCACAGGAAACCAGTACGGCTTAGTTCTATTAATAGAATAATAATATAAATTATTATATTATTA
>NW_009634165.1:4627-15415 GCF_000690535.1 Cariama cristata | reverse complement strand
GTACAGGTCTGTAGTTCCCCGGATCCTCCTTCCGGCCCTTCTTGCAGATGGACGTCACATTGGCTAGCCTCCAGTCCTCTGGGACCTCACCAGTTAGCCAGGACTGCTGGTAGACAATGGAGAGTGGCTTAGCGAGCTCATCCACCAGCTCCTTCAGTATCCTCGAGTGAATCCCATCTGGCCCCATAGACTTGTTCATGTCTAGGTAGAGCAGCAGACCACTAACTGCTTCCTCCTGGATAATGGGGGGATTACTCTGTTCCCCACCCCTGTCATCCAGCTTGAAGGACTGGCTGCCCTGAAGATAACTGGTCTGGCTATTGAAGACTGAGGCAAAGAAGGCATTAAGTTATGGGGAACAGAGAGGGATGTGGCCAGCTGTACGTGGAGCATCAGGTAAAAGCAAGTGTAAAACAATGAAATGAACGTTGGTATTAGATGTCAAACTGGTCTCACAGCTAAGTCTTGTGGTTGCAATTGTTTTTGGCAGTGTTATTTCAAGTAGGCAGCTGGAGTAGCAAGACACTGGTTCTATCACAATTTGCTACAGGATGACTGGAGAAATGTCACTTAAAAGGACATGTGCAAACACCGTTTTTAGTGCGTTACCAATGACAAAGGAGCTTAAAATGGATAAGCTTTTGTTCGTTTCTTTGATTTTTAGAGGACCTTGGTCTAATGAAAAGCTATGGCAGATTTACTGCCAAACAAACTGTAGGGTTTTGGGATTAAAAAGAAAATGAAGATGTTGCTCTGAGGTGCTAAAACAAGACATGGACCAACAACAGCTCTCTTCACCCAGCCTGTATCTGGGTACACAGGGGTTTTATGAAGCTGATGCTCAGAAGCTCCCATGGCCTCAGACTTCTAGGACTTCTAGGCAAAAACCTCTTCATCCCATCTTCATCTCCACACACAAGCAATGTCAAACTGTGTCATCTCCAAAGACAGGAAGCACTAAGGGTGCCTACGTTGGATTAGATTACATCTTCAGCAGACCTTTTAGAAGCTTTTCTGCTGTATTAAAAGCCCACTTTTTTGCTAGCAATAAGTAAAGGTGGCCGGGGCAAGTAAACTGAGATCTGTCGTCTTACCACTAATTAAATAGAAGCAACATTGTTTTAAAAGAAAGCCAAAGACCTCATTTTCCAAGACAGTTATCCACCTTACTCTTCATATCTTTCATCAGAAGCAATAAAATACTTACCCTCCTCAACACAGGGTAAGTGATCGGAAGTTTTTTTATATAATTACTAGAGAATACGATTACATTATCAGCAAAATTTATAACTCTAATTTGATTTAAAAAGCTGTATTCTATGGCTCTTCTGTGTGGCTTGCAAACAGGCCACTTCCTAAGAACTCAGATTAATTTTTGTACTTCCGCTTGCTGCTGTTGCTGCTGAAGAAAAGCTGCGAGTGACTCACAGCCACACTCATGCGTAAGCCTTTTGAAACATCGCATTTTTTCATCTCCAGTTCTACAGATCCCTCTTATTATCCATCAGAGACTGTAATGTCTAATTAAATGAGGGGTTTTTTTTTACCTTTTTCTTTTCCACTCTAGTCTTTCAATACTGTTCAACCTTGCTTAAGGCAAGGTCTGTGTAACTCCTTGCCCAGTGTTGTTTATCTGAAATTTGATGCTGGTTTCCCCTGAGGTTCATCTGACCCAACCTTCAAGCCTCCCACAGTGATATGGATATTTGAGACAGAGGCTCTGGGCTTCCTTTCCAGCAGCCAAGAGAAATAGGCACGTTTAAGGTAGGATTCACCCTCCTTCACGTAGCAAGGTCTGCAGCAGGGTGAGGAGATCCCACGCTATAAGTAGGAGCCTCACAATCATCCATGATTCCATCAAACGTGTCCTAAAATCAGAGGTAACATTTCCAGTGAATTTTATAAGGTCTTTTCACTACAAGCTATGGTAGAAACATTTGTCAACATAACCACACCAAGTGCAGTTACCACTGGGAGAAGATACTCCAGCAAATGCTCTGGGACAGTCATCCCACCAATCTTTCAGCCAAAATAAAAAAGTCACAGGAAACATTTTTTCACTACCTAAGCTTAAAGACTGCGCCTGGCCCCTATGGCCACAGTGGTGGTGAATGTCCTTACTGTTTGTTGTTCATTATCGAACAGAAAAAGAGGATAATACGCAAATGCTGCATTTCCTCTGAAGCCACTTCACCTTTGCACTTGTTAATGCATTGCTTTCTCTCTAATACTTTTAAACTAGTAAACTTCAAAGCAGTTAAGTATTTAATAGTGGTATAAGTGCATTTCCATTTGTGGGGGGGAAATAAACTATAATGACGTGAGCATGTTTATACTAAAATATTTGTGGCTTTTCCTGGTAGGATGCCTCTGTGAAAAAAAAAACCAAGCAAACAGAAAAGTTCATATCCCTAATTAAAGCAGTTATAATCTTTATAAGGGATTACAACATCAAAGGACAGACTGACATTCCTCAAGTCCTACTGACAAAGCTTGCTGCCTGTTGCCTTGCTTTCAGTAGTGCCAGAAAACACCCTGACAAGTGAATTGGAACCACTTTCAGAGGAAGAACCGCAGTGTCATTCAGCTGCTCTGGCGCCTGTCACCCTGCGGTACTGGCACCCCTGCCACAGTGACGCTGCCATGCCTCAGCTCTGCGGCACTGGCTGCTCTGCTTCAATTTTTGAATGCTGCCCTAGACCTAAAAAGGGAAGCCTTTATAAGAACTAACTTTAGGCCTAAGAAAGGGTTCACTGGTATCTAATCAGAGCAGAGAGAAAAGTCTGTAAAGGGGGCATTCAAGCAACCAGTCTCTCTTCCACCTTAATATTTCCCATAGGTTTTGGAAAGACCTGTCTTTCTGCTAGCATTCTCAGAGCAGAGATTCCTGGCCAGTTAAAGTCTCAGTTGAAAATAAAAAAGGCTCAGGTTAACCTCGGGTTGGATCCTGGTGAAGGAAATGTCTTGGCTTGGCTCAGATTGCCCTGGGAAGGGGGTGCTGCGGGCACCGCCAGAGCGATGGAAATTGCTGTTTGGACAGAAGGGATAATGGGCAAAAAGGGATCTGGCAGGGAAGCAGCAATGCTGGTGAGGGGGATGATACTGCAGCACTGCTGGGGGGAAAGGGAAAGGCAGGAAAAGCCCTGGTTCCTCTCTCAGGCTTGGTGCTGCACTGCAGGGCAGGAATGGGCAGCCCCTGTGGTACCTTACAAGAGACTCGGTGACATCTTTTTCTATCTGCAAGGCAGAAAGCTCTCAGCAAAGCAAGGCAATGTGAACTGCTGTCACATTCACATGCTCCCAGACTACATCAGTCCATCCTAAGTATCCACAGTGTTCCTGTAGAACTACTGTCCTGTAGTTGTCAGCTCGTGGAGATCACACATGTTACTATGCAAGGCCTAGAAATAATATTCAAGCAAGGTGAACAATATCTTTTTTGATAACAAACATTGCAAAATAACAAAATATGTTTCTGACTGTGTTTTAAAACACTGCATCCTTCCCATAAGTTATTTTGGTGGTTCCTCATTCAACACTCCTCTTGAAAGCAAAGACTAGACTGGCAGTATTTCCTCTTGGTCTAGCTATAGAGCTGTATTTCTACTTCTGGTTCACTAAGGCAGCATCTGAACAGCCAGGAGCTTGCAGGCTTTAGCTACTGTCTCTCAGAAACAAACCTTTCAGCAGAAAGAGAGTGTTCAGAAACCAACATGCATTCCAAAGACGCCATTTTTTTAAAAATAGAAATAAAAACAATGGAAACAAAAATAGCAAGAATAGACAATGCAAATTTAAGTAAAGACATACCATAACACACTGAGCATCCAAAGCATGGAGAAGGTCCAAAGATGCCTCCAAGCAATCCTGCAACTCGTTTTCAGGTTACATGCTTTTGCAGGAAGAATTCTGTATAAAATGTCAAAACCACATTATTTCTGCTTCTCAACCTGCAATGCCACATCTTAAGCAAGTCATTTGGCAGCAGTGGGAAGGGAAGAAATGGCATGCGTTAGCTCAGCGCACTTGGTTTTGAACTGGCTCACCAGCCTAGCTGGCAAATAATGCTCTTCTCTGTTTTCAGCATTGATTATCTTGGCCCAGGCGTCTCTTTTGTTCTCTGGCACAACTTCAGCAATATTAGCGAGTGAGTATGATTTAACATTTGTACATTTCTAGGAAGAGCAGCTTTATTTCTACTGTCAAGATAAGACATCTTCCACACACAGGAAGTGTTGGTGGTCTTACTGCAGTGGAGAGGCTGACAGGTGAGGCCACCCCTCCAAAGGGGGGTCCTAGAAGCACTGCTGAGCCCCCAACTCTAAATGCACACCCCTGTCTCCTGCCTTGTGTATTATTAGGCCAAGTCATAGGCACTCGCTGGCCCCTGTGGTAACATCTACCCAGATTCACAGAGAAAAAGTGGAAGGAAGCTCTTTTTCCCTGAGCTGTTGAATAAAATAATCTGGTTTAACAATGACTTGGAATGATCTGCTTTTAATGACTACTCCTCCAAAAAAACCCTGATCCTGAGAATGAGGGAAAAGAAAGAAAGAAGGAGATGGTTTGGACCTGCCCAGAAGATGCTCTGGTTGTGCGTGGGCTACACGTCTGACCACGTGATGGCAGACAGAAGCACCCAGACATCACGCGTGGTGGGTCCCAGACCACACTACCCCTGCTGGGGTAAATCTTTGAGAAAAAAGCCTCATTTCTGGAGAGGAAGGATCAGTTGTGGGATTTCTACCTTTGGTATGTGACATGTATCAACACTGCCCAGTGCAGCGTCGATAACCCCATGCTCTCAGAGCTTGTGTCCTTCCCCTCCAGGCACCAGCGAGCAGCCTCACATCTCAGCGGTACGAAAACAGGACTGTTTTGATCTGTCCCTCACGCGGCCTCCGTCTTGCCTGTTCTTTCTCAAGCTTTTTAATTGTTTTGTCCTGCTCTGATTCCTATTATGGCACAGTAAATCTGTGTGTTGCAGAGAGCACGCTTTATTTAATTTCTTATGCAGTTCAGAGAAGTAAAAGAAACTCTTCAATGACAGATCCTCGGCAGATCCTGAAAACCCTGCATAAACTCCTGACACGGCCAGGCACTATTTATTCACAACCTAACACAAAGCAGGACCCTGTCTGCTTGTGGCACATTGTCAAAATACTCTCTTCACGCTTTCCTCAGCTGAGAAAAGCCTTGATGGGTTCTGGTAATTGCTCTTGCGTCTGTCAGGCAACACTAAATCAGCTCTTTCCTCCTCCTCATTACTTCTTTGGGCTCACAGAAAGCAGAGAAAATACAACACATGGCAATAGAAACAGAAATGTTTGGGCATGTTTGGTTGGTTGGAGGTCAATGGTCACCCTTCAATGCCTTCCATAAGCAAAAATCCCCCTTCTCGCAAAGCAAAGCCATGGACTTTGACTTCAGGGCAGCTCCCCAGGACCTACTCTGCAGATGTGACTGCAGCTCTGCAGTTGTAGCACCGCTGTCCAGTTATGAGTTACATATGTAACACCCACACGGAGTTAACCTAGGACTTTATATTAGGTAAAAACACCTTAGGGAAAGCATACACTAAAGCAATCAACAGCTTGCACATCTGCTCAGTTTCCCACATCTTACCACTGCCTGAAAAGAAGCCCTCTCAGCCCTGGAGCAGAGTTAATAAGCACTTTCAACAGCTTTACATCTTCTACATCAGTCTGACAGAGTCTGTGCCTGGCCACTGTAGCCTTAGTGCAGTTCTCTATTTTAACCATTTACTACCTGTGGTGGTTTAGCCTTACTCATAGCAAGTTGTGATTCTGCTGCTCACACTAAGTAAGTATTTTTTGTCATGGCTCTCTGGTTCGTCTTGAATATAGCTCAGGTACCAGAGGTGCTCTTGGAGGCTGCAGAGGTGAAGGGACAGGAGGTTTCTTTCAATCACAGCCTCACTAGCCTCTTCATTTTCACTGTTTCAATCACTGTGTATCTGGTTTACCTCAAGCAAAGCTGTTGTGAAAATTACAGTGGTGGTTTTCTCAACAGCAAATGCTTTTTTATCAGTTCACAGCAGGCCGAATCAGTGAAGGCACTAGTTCTGCTTTCCTAAGTTGGAACCGAAATCAGTTCACAGCAGGCCGAATCAGTGAAGACACTAGTTCTGCTTTCCTAAGTTGGCACCTCAGATTGGCTGCATTTTGTGTGTCCAAGCACGGGCATGAATGAGGACAGGCTTGCCATGACTTAGCTGCAAAATACTAATGTGTCTCATTTGAATGTGCACATAGGGTAACTTACACAGCAACGGATGAAGGTCAAGTAAGGCATTGCTTGAGGAAACTTGACACATACAAGTCCATGAAACCTGACAGGCTGCATCCGTGGTGCTGAGAATGGGCTGATGTCCTTGCAAGGCCACTCTCTGTCACCTTTGAAAGGTCATGGAGATTGCTGGAAGACCTCAATAACTGGAAAAGAGCAAATGCCAAACACATTTTCAAAAAAGGCCAGAAGTTCAACCTGCAGAAAACCGGCGGGACAGTTTCACTTCGGACCCTGGGAAAATTGTGGAGCACATTTCTGGGCATCTGAAGGAGAAGGTGATGGAGAAGAGGTCTGGATTTAACAAGGGTAAATTGTGCCTGATCAACTGAATTCCCTTCCATGATAAAATGACTGGATTTGTGGATGAGGGGAAAACAGTGGATGCCACTTACTTTGACTTTAGTAAGCTTTCAACAGTGTCCCCAACAATATTCTTGTATCCAAGTTAGGATGTTATGGTCTGGAGGGGTGGACAATGAGATGGGTAAAAACCTGGTTGGATGCTTCAGAGAGTAGTTAATGGGGCGTACTCCTCCTGGAGGCTGCTAACAAGTGCAGTACTGCAGGAGTCTGTCTTGGGACCTGTCCTGTTTAACATCTTTATCCATGATCTGGAAGAGGTGATGGAGTGCACTCTCATCAAGCCTGCAGGTGACAGCAGGTTGGGAGAACCAGTCTGTATGCTTGAGGGCAGGGCTGCCACTCAGATGGACCTACACAGGCTGGAGGAATGGGATGACAGAAACCTTATGAAATTCAACAAGGACACATGGAAAGCCCCGGATCGGGGAAGGAAGAACCCCTGGCAATGACACAGGTTGGGGAATGACTGGGTGGGGAGCAGCTCTGCTGAGAAGGACCTGGGGTCTTGGTAGACAGCAAACTGCACATGAGCCAGCAGTATGCTCCAGAAGCAAAGAAGGCCAAAAAGCTGCCTAAGCTGTATTAACAGGATTACAGGCAATAGATTGATTACAATCCTCTACCTAGCACTTTAAATGAGACATCTGGAGGGGGCCATCAAGATGGTTGAAGACTAGAGCGCACGCCCCATGAAGAAAGACTGAGGAAACTGGAAACTTGTCCAGCCTGGAGAAGAGATTCATAGGAGACCTGATTGCAGCCTCCCAGCACCAGTGAGGAAGTCACCGAGAAGATGGAGCCAGGCTCCTCACTGGGGTCCATGGTGGGAGGACGAAGAGACGAGAGGCATCAGATGAAACACGAGAGGTTCTGATTAGATACAAGGAAAAACTTTTTCACTGTGATAACACCCAAACAGTGGAGCAGGTTGCCCAGGGAGGTTGTGCAAACTCCATCCTTGGGGATTTTCAAGCCCTGACTAGAAAACATCTTAAGCAACCTGGTCTGACCTCAGAGCTGACCCTGCTTTGAGGAGGAGATTGGAGAAGAGACCTCCTGAGGTCCATTCTAACCTGAATTGCTGTATGACCCTAATGTATGTCAATTATCTGCAGAGTAGCTTATCTAAAAAATGGTAGACAAGGTGACTTGAAAGTTTGCTTAACTGATAAAGAACAGCACAAAAAGAGTGTGGTCTATGGTGTGTACATACTTCCTGTTAAACAACTCTTTTTTTAGGCCCCTGCTTCAGAGATACGCCAAAGGTTACAGCAGATATGCTAAGTAAACAGGCTGATGAAAACCACAGTTTTGATCAAAACCACAGTGTTGGAATTTAAACCAGCACATTGTAAGTGCTTATACTTCGAAGAAATCTACTAATCTGCCTAAAGAAAATTTAGGAAGAAATGACAAATTGTATCAGTGATTTTTATTGGGTTTTAAAGTTAACAGCTATAGGAGCTGCACAGGAATCAGTAATGTTCTAGAATAAAAAAGGCAAAATTTACCTAAGTTCAAAAGACAGCTTGCTAAACAAATCTACACACTTGCTCCTTTTGCTTGATGTTTTAGATTGATTCAGTTTCCATTTTAACATGGATATTTTCAGGAAGAGCTGAGGCAAGGGAGAGAGAAGGGGAAGAAAGAAGCCAGAAAAGTCTTCCTTTTGGCTCAGATGGATGTGATAGTATTTAATATTCCCAGGAGTGGCAGACCACAGACAGTCTTGTGGCCAAGATATGCCTCCTGGCCAGCTGAGCTACGGAGAAAGAGCTTGTGACAATCTCCCAAGGCTGTTTGTCACAGCGGGCTGGATGCTTCTCTCCTCTCAGATTGCTTCACTCCATGTGCTCTTCTCTCTTAGATTTCTTAGAAAAAACTCTTAGACATCTACAATCTTGTAAAATGATTTAAGGTTATACTTGCTCTCTATTACTAATGCTTTGCGGCACTAGGTAGTTGCTTAATTGTGCATTTAGGAAAGCATTAATATATTTTTCTCTGCAAATGCATTATTAAATATACATTACAATCTCTGCTGTTAAGGCTTTGTACAATTATTAATAGACTTAAAATGATATGAACTGCATGAAAATATTTTACTCTAGGAAAAAGAAACTCAAAAGGACACAAATCATATCTGGTCTATCATAATTATAAATTACATACTTGTATTGATAGTATTGATACTTCTTTACTCCAATAGTCCTAAGCCTGTCTGCACCAGTTAAAATGGGAAGTATGAATATTTCTATCCTGTTTCCACTTAATTCACAAAGCCAACTTAGATGTTTGAAGAATAACAAACTGCTTTGCATCCACCCATTTTGACAACTGACTTCTCTACAATGTATTATTTTCCTCTACAGCAGCACAGTACATATAACATTACTCCTTCCATCTAGGTCATATTCAGGATTCGACTGACAACCTGCATTCCTCTGGACGTGAGAAAGGCAGTACACCTACAAGCATTAATTTGTTGTTAATGCTTCTGGGAAGAACACATTAAAGACTTTTAAGGATACATTTTTTCAAAATAGTGGGCAGTGCCAAAAATGCATGCAGGCTAAGGTACATGAAACTGTGAAGGAATTAAGGCAAAGAGAAAAAGGAGGTGCAGAAACCCTACATAATTACGTAATGATCTGAAATAGTCTGGGGAGATTGTAATAGTTGTATGATCTGGGGTTGGGAGGTAATATTATCAGGCTTACTATGTTAAAATAATCATAAGTACATAAAACCTGATACTGGGTCAGATGAATGCTCCATCTAGCCCAGCAGTTTCTGACAGCAGTTGATAGGATGTGAGTAGGAAAAGAGCAAGAACAGGGCAAACACGTTCTGTATTTCCCCGAAATACCTTCCCACCTCCAGCAACTTGCAAGTCAGGAACTTGCTGAGCTAGATCAAGAGTCTTTGATGATTCTTTGGTTGCTTTTTAAGCCCGCGCAAAGTTTTGGTATCCACAATATCCTGAAGCAAAAACTTCTTCTAGCTTAACTATCAACTATATGAAGCATTATCTGCTTTCATTTGTTCTGAGCCTTCCAAGTTGTACATTCATTTGATGTGCCTC
Source organism: Cariama cristata (assembly GCF_000690535.1). Lineage (NCBI taxonomy): Eukaryota > Metazoa > Chordata > Aves > Cariamiformes > Cariamidae > Cariama > Cariama cristata. Next base: position 5,655 of record NW_009634165.1, on the reverse strand, counting down.
AGTTCTCGTGTTTGATAAGTTAGTGAACAATCCTGATTCCTGTTCCTTACTTGGACCACTGAAGACTTTATATAGACTGTGCTATTACCTCCCCTCCATTGCCGACTGAAGAGACCCAACTGAGTTAGCCATGCCCCATCTGGAAGTCCTTCTACTATTTCTGATAATTCTATTCATTTTAAAAAATTTTTCCAGTTCTACCTTATTATTTCTGACATGGGGATACTAGAACTGCAAAGGGAATTCAAGATGCAGGTGCAACAGGGATTTATACAATGGCATAATTATTCTTTCTCTTTTAGCCTCTATTTATCTCCTAATAAATTTTAACAATAATCCTAACAGTTCTCAATTTCCATTTTGATCACTGCTGAGCCCTGAGTCGATGTTTTCACAGAACCACCTCTTATAACCCCAAGGCCTTTTTCCTCAGTGCTAAAAGTCAACTCAAAGTTCCCACTACGTATGTAAAGCTAGGATTTTTTTTTCCTCATATGTTATCCTTTCATATTTATCTGATTTTAATTTCACCTGCCATTTTGTCACTGAATCTATTTGTAACATAAAGTCATTCACAGTTTTTCTCAGTTAGCCCTACCCCAAATAGCTTAGTATCATCAGCACATTTTGTAAATCACTATTCACCTCCATTTCTATCAGTTATTTGTCCATATTTCATACCCATTAGCAGCCTATTTTTTTACTTCCTTTAGGGAGGAATCTTACTGAGTGCTTTTGGAAATCATCATAGACGGTTAATTGAATCTTCCCTGCTCCATGAGCTTGTTGACTTCTTGGAAGAAAGCTGATAGATTTGTGAGACACTCATTTGCCTTACAAAAGCCACAATGACTACCCCTAATGTGTTATCTTTTCCCTGTGCCTACTAAGTCTTTTCTGTTCTGTAGCATAATTTCTACTTATTTATCTAATAAGGAATCAGCCTTCCAGGTCCACAGCTTCCAAAATCTTCTCTGAAATCCTTTCAAAAATCTGGTGTCACATGAACAGCATTCCAGACACTGCCC
>NW_009634165.1:0-4596 GCF_000690535.1 Cariama cristata | reverse complement strand
CCCCCCCCCCCCAATGCCATGGTAGTTTTAAGTGAGGAGTTAGAGATAGCAATTAGTACCTGAACTACTTCATCTCTGAGCTGCCTGAAAACACTTGGCTGAACACTATCTGGTCTCAGCAGTTGGCTACTGCTCATTTTGTTAACTTCATCCTTGTTCCTTCATCTTTTATACTTAAACTGTAATCTGAGACACATTTTCCCAATTACTCCCCTTAAAGAGGCTTCCCAGTATTAGAGTTTACCCAAGCTCATCCATCCTATTGACAAATGTAAAAATCCATTTAGCTGTTCTTTTATGGCTGTATCTTCTCCAGATGTTTCTTCTGCATCTGAAACAATCTATTTGCCTTACAGAGAAGTTTTGACTGGCAGGCTCCCTGACTTGTTCAAGGAAAGATTTACTATTATTTTTTGTGTTTTTGCAAGTTGTCCCTGAAACCTCCTTCCGGCTGCTTATCATGATTTTGTATTTAATCCATCAGAGGTTATAGTCCCTTCTTTTCCTAATTTGGATACAACTTCTTCTTGTTGAAAGAAGCCTTCTTCATCTAGTAATCCCCTACCATGTTTTTTACTCAGTCTTCCTTTTAGAAATTCTATTTTTCTGGTGCATGGGTTCTGCCTCCAGAACAGCAGCTTTACACAGTCTCCATGCCACCCATGAAGACTTCACTCTTTCAGATGTTCCTTTTAGGCCCTGTGAATGAAAGGTGTGTCTTGTTTTATACTGCTCTTTTTTTTTTTTGAAAAGAAAGCAGAATACTACTGATTTTCTTTTTCTTGGTGCTACAAGGGTGTTGAATCCAAGGACGCTACAGTCACTGCTACAGCGTGGTTCTTTGCCAATAATACTATGACACTGTTTAGGACCAAACCAGGGCTTGCTTTTCCCTTTCTGGCTCCCCAACTAGTGGTCACGGACAGTTTGTAAACAGTTAGATACAGCATCAGCCCCTTCCGTGACATTTACCCAACCTACATTTGAGTTACTGAAGTCACTTATGATTGCGTTTCCTGCCCTGCAGACTCTGATCTCCTCGCCTTGTTAGCTAGACTGGTGATGCAGTCCCAGACCTGCGTTTTTCCTATTTATTTCTGGGACTTCAGTCCACTGACACTCTGTCTTATTTATTGACAGAGTTAACTGGCAATTGGAAGATCCTCAAAGCTTACTTTAAAATATAGCATCACTCATCCACTGGCATGCCTTGTCCTGCCTTTGTATTTTACATCTCAACAATATAATACAAATTTGATTGTTCACTTTTCCTATTAGCTTTCAAAAACTGAGCCTATCTTCCCACTGAGATTAATAATATTGTGGCTCCTGTCTCAGTTTGAAAGGAGATGGGCAGGTCATGGCTCCATGTGCTGTTCATGGCAAGGGGGTATATGCATACTGCATAATTATTCTGGTAGCTGGTCCTCTATTAGCATAGCTGGGGTGTGTGGATTTCTAGAGCGGAGTCCTATCTCCATTACTTTGTTCTTAACTGTTTCTGGAACGTATTTTTATTTCTTTATGCTGGCATTAAGCATCTTTCAGTAACAGAAGAAGTCATCTTCCAGGTAAAAGAGTGCGACTGGACATGATGATAAATATCCATGTGGTTTTGCCTTTGTCCTCCATGCAAATTGGGCAGATCCCAACTATAGAGATGACTAATATCATTATATACAGTGTTCGAGGTATATAATTTATGTCTAATCACAGGAGGAACTTCACATTTTTAAATTACTGTGGAAATCAGCTTGTATTTTCAGCAACAAGCACCTAGTTACAAAAGCACTCTGTTGAGAAAATGCTTCTCCTATGAACTACAGCCGGACTGTCTAAGCATTTCTTCTCTAGTACAACAGCAGTGTCACTATTCTGTAATTTATTCATCAATCAGAATAAACATTAAAGTATAACACAGCTTAATAAAACCATTAAAGCTGTGCCACAGAAATAATTACAAAGACTGGTAATAAGAGAGAGCCATTTACTTAAATGGAGCATCCTTTTAAAGTGATGACTTACCTTACCCCACCCATCAAAGGAGGACAGCTGGAACATGGGAAGCAGCAGACTCCGTGATTCAGATTCTTTCCTAGAAGGCAAAGTTGATGATTGAACCTGAAAACATTTTTCTTGTATGGACCCAATTGTGCTCAGAGCTGAGATCTCTGAGATCTCTGATTCAGCAGTGGCTTGCTCTTACTCACCGATAAAAACTGAAAGGCATTCAGGGTCCCAGTTCTCCTACAGAAAAGTAAAGTTTATGGAAATGGCTAGCCACTAGCTCACAGTTAAAACAATAATACAGGTTAGAAGGCAATTCTAAAAAAACAACTTAGAAAATAACAGATGCGCACAAATCTAAAACCAGACCCCAATAAATAATTTTCTTTTAGTAGCTGGTGCATATGCCAAGTAGGTGGTGTTCTCAGCTTTGCTTGAATAAAGATATTGAGGATAAATATCACAAGGCTTTCAGAAGCATTCTGGTGCCTAACTTCCACTGATTCAGTGAAGAAGTGCCCAGATGCACTTAAAAACTCTTCTCCATGCCTAAACAGTATGTTTAAGCATCTAAATGTCTCCGAGAATCATTGAGTCCATAACGACAAATCTCAGAGATCACGGGAACTATTCTCACATAATGTCTGATGAGATGCTGCCTCTCCGCCCATCTACCCTTCCAGCATTGCCCAGCGGTGTAAGCTACGTGCACACCGCCGTGCATACCTCTCGTGTTACAACCCCACTCCGTCCACTGCCTCCCCTCGCAGAAGAGCAGGCGGTGTATCGGAGCCCACATCATGCGGCAGGAGCAGGAGCTGGAGCCAGCAACAGCACTGTCCACACCTCTGCCAGCTCCCAAATCCAAACATACTTACTGCCACGATGCATTATGCTGTCATTGTCAAAGCTGCCATAGTGACACACTGTCAGCAGCAAATACAACAGTTGAAAACTGATTTGAATCTATTTCTAGCACTTTTTCACTCTAGTGAAGTGAACATGTTCTGAAATGCTTTGTGCTATTTCTCTTTTTTTTTCCCCATAGATGCTATTTTTTCTCTTAGAAATATGTTTTTTTCTCAGATTCATTAAGGTTTTATTTCTGATCCACTGAGATCACTCCTGCATTTTTAAAAAGAAATTAATATAATGCATCCTTGTTGCAGCTGCTCTTCTTCAAGGCTGCTTGCAAAGCCTGGTTGTTTCCCAGTCAAAGTCCGATGTGATGGGCCTTGTGACACCCTTGTGCATGCCTGGCTGTACAGTCGGGGTCTTTATTTACATCTTCTGGCTTCATCTGAAAGTCCAAACTAATGAATGGTTGCTTGCAATTATGGAGGACTAGCATCAAGAGCTAATCCTAAATAAATCTTCTGTTCTCAGTTATGCCAACAGCTGAAAGAATGAAGAAGGGAATATTTTGTTTCTGACGTACATGTTTTCTCTTGAATTGTACAAAAAGTGATCAAGGATCTGCCCTGACTACAAATCAAACCACCAAACAGCCAACAGAACACAAAAGTGATATATCATCTGTTGTAGAGACCACAGACATAGGTTAGCAAGAACTGTGAAGAAAAGACCAATACATGGACAAAAAGCACATCTGCATTTATCTTGTATGAAATCTGAAAGCATCTAAACCATCCTGCTTCAGGACATGCACTCATCCATCCCTCACAGTAAGGGAACATACATACCTGTCAGAAAATCATGGTGGTTTTCAGATTTTCTTGTATAGCAGTTCTCACAGGAAAGCGATGTGGACCTCTACCACATCACCCCATTTTAACTGCGACTGACACCGCAGGGCCAGTTTTATCCCACCTTGTCTAAGAGCAAGCGTATCCCGCCGGGCTCTCCTGACATGGCTGCTGTAGTGTGTCCCGCTCTGTAACACCAGCGCTCACATATTAGCAGCTGCCAATCTCTGGAATTGCTGTTTCTGTTTTGCAGCAATCGTCTAGGTTAGGAAACAATTTTTTAGATACCATAGCAATAAGCCACTTATTTAAAAAAATACATAAAAATTTCTTAGCTAGCACAATCTGTAATGACTTAATCTGTTTTCTTGCTTAATCAGCTCTCTCCCACAGCCAGTGCCTGGGCTTTCTGTCTCTGCTGCAGTGGTGTTTCAGCTCTTTTTTTTGGTGGTTCAACTTGTGACTTCTACGCCTACGGTCAGGCGGGTCTACAAGGTCGCTTCTCCCCTCTTGCAAGTCAAGGAGCCGTTTACGTGAGCCCACCTCTAAATCAGACATTTTTTTAATGGTTATTGTGGTAGCATTGGGTGAGTTTTGTCAGGAAAACAATGCTTTTCTAAGACAGCCGCGGAGAGGCCTGAAAACCCACAGGCACCCAAGCTCCTGGGAGTATAAGGCACAATGAAAGCAGCCGAAGCGCTGTGATTTTGGGACCGATCTCGATTTTCCACGGGGGGAGGATAAAGGCGCTTCACAGGCAGCGAGGAAGTGAGGTGGCGAAGCGAGGATGGCCGTGCTGAGGGGACAGGGGGCGCGGGACCCCCCCGCGGCCCTTTCGCTCTGTGTATGTGTGTGTGAAAACCCCAAAACCACGATTTCTTGA
>NW_009634164.1:8269-32885 GCF_000690535.1 Cariama cristata | reverse complement strand
CAATTATATAATACAAATAGTATTATATAATTATATAGAAATATATAATTAGTATCAGGGATTCAGGACAAAAAATGTCATGATTGTTCTTTGCAATGGACAATATTCAAATACTGGGGTGAACAGATGAAGGCACCTTTAACCCCTCCTCCTGCCACTTAACTCAGTGGCAAAGTGCAGCTCAGAAATTTGCTCATGAATTCTCTACAACTAAATGGTCGACTTTTCTACATGCTTTTTTGGTCTGATTTCTTCTTCCTGAATTTACAGCCCTTTTAGAACTGCTTCGTGGACTTGCTCTTATGTAATATTTTGTTGCCATTAATCCGTCTCACACTAGAGAACTGTCTGTGTTTGGTTTCCATTTATTTTATTAAGTAAGTGGAGGGTATGTCATTAAGTTTTTGTGTTGCTCATGTTCAATGCAAGTTGATAAGAAGCAGATATTTGAAGACATGGAGAAAAGTAGATTAAAGATTTCCTGTCCCCTCATGGCTAGCTTTCTCTTAGATGAAATGAAGAATTTGTGAGTGGACAGAAGTGGGTGATACAATCGTTTCTCTGGCAGTAAGCTAACTGTATCAGTGGTCTGAATCTTAGCATCTTTTGATAACTATTTCCTTGCGAGAAGAATTCACATATACTTATTTCTTACTCTGGTGCATGCATACTGTTTCCTTAGCAATGGAGTGTGGATCATGGTCCAACTCTGCTGGGTCAGTTGTGAAAGTATAATAATTCACCTAAACAATTTGGGGGGGGGTCTGCACTAGTATTTTTGAATCAGGATGCTCTCTGAAAGCGGCGCACAGTAAGTTTTAATATCACAGCACAAACATTGCCTCAGGTACGAATAGCAGGTAGATGAATGGGAAACAAACACATTGCTAAAAAAAAAAGACAAACTGCACCTTGCACAAATGTTGCACTTGAGTAGTGAACCTGATCGGCATGCAGAGATTTAACCTTGTGCTGATGCTGCATCGTAACACCCCGAGCCTTTGAACCTCAACCCCCAAACCTGCAGGGAGACATCTGCGTTCTCCCCAGCAGCGAGTGCGTTGCTGCTGATTTCATCCATGTCAGTGAGTTTAGTTTGCTTGCAAAAGACTTCTCAGAAGTAACTTTTCATTACAAAGGGTAGCCATAAAAGAAAAAAGAAACAAAACCCCACAAAAACAGGCAAAGAAAAACACCTGACAACAGGGAGAACTGTGGCACTTCTCCATGAATCTTCTTAAGCTCATATGTTTTGTAAGTATTTAGTGTGATACCTTGTAGGAATAAAGAGCAGCAGATGACTACAACAACTTTAAAGAATGCTTTTTTCTGTCACTTCTTTTACAGTGCAGCCCAATAGTCTTCCTAACAGATACCGCTCGCACAGTATCACCATTTCTCTTAGGTTAATCAGTATAGGTTGATAATAATGCATAGCAACATACAATTAAAAATTAATAGTGAAATGATTACATTACTCTCTTCTGGCAGAAAAAAATCTCCACCTTAGAACAAAGGCCTTTAAAGCACTTTGGCTGTTTTCCAAAATAGCTAATTAATACTCCACCTAGCACTACTTCTGTGAAGCAGACATGCTATTGCCAGGCAGGAATTGCTAACGGTCCTTCGAGGAACCGGGTAGGTGGCAGGGAAGGCTCTGCTCAGCGTCCCTCTGCACTTGGCGGCACCAGTTGTACCACGCCACGAAAACCTGCTCAAACGCCAACAGCATGGCAAGTCAGTCTTTTATGTTATTGGAATAATCTGTGACATTCAAAACTGAGACACAATCCGTTGGGAAGTCTGGAGAGAGTGGATTTGCTTTCCTCAACACCAAAACAAAGGCTTTGCAATGTTACATATATTATTCTGATCACAAAAGTATCTTGCATTAGGGCTTTCAGCGTGAGATAATTGACCTTGACATTGCTTTCAGCTAAGGGCACATAACTCTTATCGCAGTGACTTATCTTGAAGAAAAGCGTGCAACTGCAAAGAATATTTACTTACTATCTTCTTTTTTTTTTATTATTCTTGAAAACTGTGCACTGCAAGGACAAGTAGGCAGAAGTGTAGTGAGGGATAGAAGGTATTTTATGTGGATGAACACATGAAGAGGTGATTATGTATTGCTAAAAGTCTAATCCTTGGATAAACTACAGTTTGCTATTAATTCTTTGGACTTGCTTAGCTGCTACTTAACATTTCCATGACTTAACAATTATATTCTTGAGCTAAGAGTAACTTTTCAACAAAATGTGTAGGGATTAGAAACATTGATAATTATATTAATTAATATTAATGGGAGTGACAATATTTGTAGTCATATGACAAACAGGAGGAAAGCAGGGCTTTAATTTTATCAATTAATTCTGTTTCTAATTGCTTTCACTATTCAATTGTCAGACCGTGTTCCACTAGCAAGAAGGAATGTGTTAAGCAGGAAACGCAGACCAAAATTAAGGGGAAAGAGAGATGTGCATTTGTACATGGTATCGTCTGTTATCCAGAAACATATTTAGCCTTGTCTGTGGGCTTTGCATTTTCTCCTATCTATTTTTTATAAATGCCAATCATCTGGACTAATGGGTTCAGTCTCAGTTGAGAGGGGTTAGCAGGTAGAGAAGCAGTCAGGAGCAGAAAATGCCACTTCTTGAAGAGCTCTCCAAATTATCAAATATCCTTCTTCCCACACCTTCCCATAGGTGCAGGATGAGCACAGGACAGCAAGAGAAGCAGACCTTGGAGAAAGAGCTCCGTGTGTCTAGCTATACTGACTACTCAGATTTGTTTAATACATTTGACTGAATCGGAGTTGTCTCTAGAGGAAGGCAGAGAGCTGCAGTCCATTGGCCTTAATCCTTCCCTGTGCTCCCGTATCTTTATACTCCTCCACCAGCTCAACACCACCGTAAAACCAACATAATCCACCTGCAGCGCTCCGAGGTGTGAGGGAAATCCCTCACCAGATCCCTTGCTGAGCATCACAGCTGCCGTAGAGGCTTCTTGGCACCACGAGGAAGGCAAAACCCTCTCTGCAGATGTGTCCAGTGCAGGGCCGAGCCGTGAGATGATGCTCTTGCTTGGTGTCCCAACAGGCTGGGGGTGTGCAAAACCCCAGCCCTGAGGGTGGAAGCATCCATCAGGAAAAAAATCATATCCATAAAGTTTTCTGCATGAAAATCTTCATGTCCTGAAACCACTCTCCTCAGAGAGATTTCAGCCCATAAAGAAATCTTAATGCATTGAAGTTTCCCTCTGCACAGAGCCTTCACTGCATAACAATCCAAGAGGCCAATAAAACAAATAACGACTATCTCCTGGGGCAGCCTCAATAAAAAAAAAAATGCCGCCAGCTAAGAATTGTGCCTTTGATGGCTCTACAGGCAAGATATCAACAATCTCTACAACTGCTAATCCCCTCCTGTGGTTTTACGCTTGCTGCCCTCAGTCTGTGCCCGGATGCTATATGCAATGTTTCTTCAGCTCATCCCTCCTCTGGCCCTCCTTAGGACTACACCCCTGTAAGACGCCGAATAAATCTCTCGCCGAACATTGCACATATGGATGAAGGAAGCTGTCACCCAGTAAATGCTGGTTTAGTTGCCTTTTGGCTTTTGCTAGCTAAACGGGGAGAAGTTGCTGTCTGCTCGCCTTAGCTCTGTGGATGTTGGGCGCTAGTGCAGGAGGGAAAGTGGCCTGGGGAGTTCCTCATCAGCACCCCAGTGAATCTGGGGGGACTCGCAGATGAGGATGAGGGAATACCCCCAGATTTCTGCTGCCTGTGGGCTGGATACTCTGCCCATCCCATTCCCCCTCCTTGTTGACAGCCGATGCTGATCCCTGGCTTATTTGCATCTATGGGTATTTTTAGGATAAAATCAGGAAGCACCATTTTATCTTGTTGTGCAAGCCACATTGTCAAAAGGCAGTCAGGACAGATTCAGATCTTTTGTGCTGGTATAAACGTTGCTTCTTCTCCATCTCTCCCCATCAGGGGACAGAGCTCAGAATTAGTCCTTTTGTGTTTGTTTCCGCTACACCGGGAGGGACCTGTGAGCCTTTGCTTTTCCCCACCAGGAAGCATAGATTTAACGTATCGAACGCCCCAGAATTGCTTAATGAGTGCTCAGTGAATATTAATAAAAGTTTGGACGTGACTCAGGCTACAATGGATGAGAAGTTTGAAAGCTTTGGTTCAAGATTACAGGAGGCTGTGAGAAAATATGGTATCCAGCAGCTAGCATATAGTGCAGATATTTCACTATCCAGGGATCTCTAATTACTAATAATGTACAGGAACAGTATGATATGTCCTTACAATTGCAGAATCCTTTTCAAAGATAATCTTTAATAGTTTATTTGACAACCTGTAAAATTATAGAAAATTATTAGTCTTGGGAATTACAAAAATCCCCATAGTACAGTCAAACAATAAAATTATAATTACCTGTGGGTAATTGAAATTTAACTGTTTTTTTATTGTATATTACACATCAATAGCAACATAAGTTCAAGAGTGTCCCCCCTCCCCTCCCTTTTCTTTTCCTTACAGAAGCGGGGAAAACGGACAACCCTGCTGGTAGCTTGTGAGCCCTTGTCACAGAACAGAGCCTGAACAATTTCGATTAAAGCAGTATGTTCGAGACTGTCATTAGACCTGCATTAAATTACATATCTGGAATGTTAAAAATAAAGAGTACTGAAGCTTATTCACAGCTGCCTGTGGTAAAGTATGTAGTCAAGGTTTTGATTATCTTTAAAGTTCTTATTTTTCTCTTTTCTAAAACTTATTGTTTCGTCAAACAAATATCTAGCACATTTAAGAACAGTATGAGCACATGAGCAGAACTGCTTAAGATGGATAAAGCATTAGCATGTTTCCATTCTGTGCTCGGTAGTATTGTTTAGTACTAACAATGGTAATTTATCAATTATACAAGAGGGAACAAAGCTCTTCACTGTCTCTTAGCTCCAGAACTACCTATTACAAGGCCCAAAGCTCGAGACCCCTTCCAGACCTCGGGAGGCATCATTTAACATTAGCATTTGCATTACCAGGTTTTGCCTTGTCCTCTCTTAGTGACCCCATGGAGGCTGCTCAGTACTCAGCACCGTGACACATCAAGATTTCCATGGCTTTTTTTCTAAACCAGGAAAATTTTAACCTTTTTTTCATTTTTCCTTCTGAACCAGGGCTCTTGATAATGAGGCACGACTGTTCCCTAGCCCTCCTGTCTGCAGCCTGCTCTTCTTGTCTAGTAGGTGAGGCCGTCCAGTCCCCTCTTGCCGTGACGCTTGTGATAGCATTAGAGATTTTTTTAGAACAAGCTTAAGGACCAAACCCAAGCTTTTTGGATGCTCTTTGGCCAGCATAAACCCCAAAATTCAGTATGTTTGCAATTAATTATCTATATGACAGTTTTGTTATATACTACTAAGCTGCACAATAATGGTGTTTGCTTCTATACAAGGATCAGACTGGCTACTTTTATTTGATTCTGTAAAGTGCTTTGTGATCGTTATGTGACTGTAACTGCACAAGTGAAAATATCTCTGTTTTATTAAGGGTTTCAATTAAAGTGTGTAATACACAGATTTTATTGTGAGAAAGGCATCACAAAGAGTGAGTACAACATAATGGCCAGCCAGGTATTGTTATGATTATCATTACTATTATTTATGTATAATCAGTGAAGTATTAACTGCAACTGGGAAACAGAGTTCCTAAGCCCAAAGAACTCATAGTAACAGCTTCTTTTTTGGAGGAGGCAACAATAGCAAACCAACTCTGCTTTGTGCCACAATGGGTGGTGCATATAGCCCAGTCTGGAAAGCTGTGATCCTGAATGGGTTTTCCCATTTCCAAAGAGCAAAGAAGGCAAAAAATTCAGTTGGAACCATCACTGACTGCATTTACGTGCCATTTACTTTTCCCACTGCCCTTTTTTCCCTGCCTGTTGGTGTGAAGGGCATCCCTGCGCATTAGAGCTGTGATGTGTCTGTTTACCCAGCAAAGCAGCTGGAAAGTTCTCATCAAAGTGGTATTTGAACACCTTCACAAGGCACCTGCAGAGCGGTATTTTGCCGTCCTCGCTTGTCCTGCCCATCTCAGATTTTTAAGTGTCTTGGCCTTCTAAAAGCTAAAGAAGTGGAGCATTCACATTAGACTTAAACCAAGTATAAGTCTTTCAAAAGGAGAAACCCCAAGAGGGACTGTATCATCAAAGCAGTTAATGGTCTAAGCTACAGCAGAGGCGAGACAGGCCCAGAATCATGGTCCTTATGCCAAATAGCCATGACCTCATGGAACACGGTGAGGAGATGTAGCTGAGAGAGTTTTGTTTTGCTTTGGCTGTTTCCTAATCCTGACCCTTGACCAACACCTGAAGGCTACAGGAAAGTTGTTCCCCATCCTTATCTCATTCCCTAGCAGATTCCAGCTGCTGAGCTCAACTGCCCTAAAAAAAGAAGCTGGAGAGCTGTTGTCCACTAGGATTTATATATATGGGATGCTTGAAAGCTAGATCTTCCAACTAAAATACACCATACTGTAAGACAAAGAGCAGGAGATAAATTTTCCTGCCCTTGAAATGTCTGCTCACGTCACTCACCGAGGCTAATTTTTACCATTTTGACTCCAGTGAGAAGAGCTGTTCCGACATGGCACCGTCCTGCAGGGATGAAGTGAGAGCTAAGGACCAGCAGTTGTAGCACTGTCAGATTAAAGCCAGGTCGAATTTTTCGTTTTGCTAGAAGTAACTTTTTTGACATAGCAATCAGGAAAATACATTGATGCAACATGTTGAAAAGGAGCAGAAGATTATTATTTGCTCACACAAATATGATTCAAAGAGAGAGACCCAAACCTCAGGGTAATGAGGAAATATTTTCAAGTCAAAACACAAGCTTTTAGGGATAGCCAGTGACACTCAGTGCAACATAATGGGAGGGTCCAAAAGGGGCTTCAGGGAACGCCTCACGGAAAATACCATTAATGGTCCTCATTTTGCTCCCATCTGTAGGGTGGTTGAGCTCACATTTAGGTAAAGGTGGCTGCAAGCTTCCAAATTTTTTTTTAAAAAAAAGTTAGACTATTTTTCTTTCTCGTGGATGAGGTTAGAAGGTTAATGAAAGAGTTAATCCCAGCCTGCCCTGCCAAAGGGAACAGCTCACATTTGTGAGACTTCAGAAGCCTTTGGAGTGTGTGTGTGTGTGTGTGTAGGAATGTCGTCGTTATTTTCTGCCAGAGCTGTCCCAAGAAGACAGAGGTGGGGAGCTGTTTTTTGGAAGAGGAGTTTGGCCTTTAACTAAATCAGCTGGAGTGAAAATAAAAAGGTTAGTGTAAAATGATTTTGAGAGTAAACCCCAATTCAATAAAGTTCTGGGTAGTTTCTTGGTTTTTTTTTTTTGTTTTGGTTTGTGTGTTTTTTTGTTGTTGTTGTTGTTGTTTTTGTGTTTTTTTTTTTCCTGTGAGAACATAAAATTAGAACTTACTACAGAGCAATGGAGGCCAGCCACATCATTTCATCCAAATGGCCCAGAGAATCTGGTTGGTTTTTTTTTAAAAATTTCATTAAATTGACTTAGTTTAATTATGTTAAAGAGTTTGAAAGGAAAAAAAGAAATAGTCAGTTTAGGAAACATTCAGCCATACCATCTCTCCTCTAAAAACAAAAGTATAGTAGTGAGAAATATTATATAAATTTACTGAACGGTTTGGTGGACCTGAAAACGTAAAAGCCACAGAGAGCATTCTGTCTGGAAAACAAATCACACGCAGTACTTGTTCCCAAATGACGGCCCACTGAATGCTTCTTTGCTGACCACTTCCAGCTTGCTGGATCACCAGCTTCAAGAAAGCCCCAGTGCTGTGATACACGTTGGCCACTCCTTGAAGAAACAGGACTTGCTCTTAAGCAGCATCTCGTATTCAGATAAGGCAAACTGAGGCCAAAGCTCTGTTGAGCAGTCTTTAGTCAATGGACAAACACGTTACCCAGTCATTTTGCTGCACTTGACAAAGGCTCTTAGAAGTGCACCTTTTCGGGCTTGTAGTTTTCAGGGTTTTGCTCCATCTGCTGCATGTTGGCTGCACGAATGGTAGCAGGCTGGGACAAAGCCATCTTAGGGAGGGCGATTAATTACAGAATAGGCTTTTCTGAGCCTCTTCTCACTTTTGCGTTGTTTTCATTCTTGCCATTTGTAACTACAGACGGGTTGGAGACCATAGATGGAGGACATGCCTGCATTATGGCCTTGTGGGCATGCAGAGAGGGGTTGGACTCTCCTGTTCCTTGCCTCCAGGCAGCTCTACGTTATGCCCAGCCGATGACAGTGCCACGCAGTTATTTATGAGGAGAGGTGGGTGTCCCATTTGCTTTCCGGCATTGAGGGAATGCTTACTGCATAGCATAGAAAATCACCTCAGGCCTCGTTAGGCTTTTCTGCAAAAATATGTATTACAGTCTGGGTTACTTATACGCCTCCATGACTTGGTGTCCCCCTGCACAGATGAGGGTCCATACTAAGAAAGTGTAAATGTTATAGTTGATATCCCTTGGCAGAGAAACTGCACTTCTATTTCTTTTTTTTCTTCTTCTCTTCCTCTTACACAAGGCTCCTGTGCTACCAGCTAACCATTTCCTATAAGGAAATGGCATTGTGTTAAAGTTATATAGTGTATCATATTAAATTTTATAACAGCGCTTTGTGTTTTGAAAGAGTTGGGGGGGGAACAGCATCAATCAGGGAACCACACTTGATAGACTTGGAAGGGGCCTCCTGGGTCATTTTGTCCAAGACCTCTCTGAAACAGGAAGGCTTCTGCAAAATACCTTTCCTATAAATGTATCTAACCTTTCCTTAAAGACACTGAGTGATTGTGCCATAAATACCTCACGCAGGTAAACTAGTCTGATTGACCTTACGATCAAAAAGTGTCTCCTAATACTGTATATAAGGTACAATTTTCCAGCCTTTCAGCTGTAGCTAAGCAAGAAAAAGGGGCAAATACACAGTAATGGGCAACAATACAGACTGCACAAACAGTTTTGCTTTCACTTTACTGCCATCACCTACCATAAATCTGAATGTACCATTGATACTTGGTTTCCCAGTGTAGTGTCTGTGATCCTTGTAGTATCTGTCTCACTTTGTCTCTGACTTTTGGAGAGCCAACGTTACAGAGTGTAGAAATAACGAAGATGTACGAGCAGCACTTTCCGATTCAGAAAGCTGTTCAAAACCCTATGCTGTATAGTTAAAGTATTTATTTCTATTTTCTATTTATTAGAATTTAAGTTGTTTCTTGTCAGGACCATGGGAGCTAGGCGAAGCACAGGGCGTTCTATGTCTCTGTCAGAGTGTCAAAGAATAATTTTCATCCTCCTCCGACAATTGTGCATATTGAAAAATAAATACCTGGTAGTTTAGCTGTTTGTTGTTGCAATAGTAATGCATTGTGTGCTGGTTATGGCCCCATACTGCTCTGCCACCTTTCTCTCAGCGAATATTAGCTGAAGTGTCATTTTGTGTAGATGCGTTATTAAATCACACACACATATTCATTGCTAAGAGCTTCCTCAGCTGCACATAAACTATCTTTGGCTTGCTTTTCTTGGTGGTTTTTGTTGTTGTTGTTGCTTTTTTTTTTTTTTGCAAGTGTTGAAAGATGATGAGAGCGCTGAAGGCCAGTTGCTCTCCCACCTCTTTCTGTCAGGCGTATGCTACTTATGGAAAGGGGCTGTCTCATGGTGTCCATCTTGCCTGGCTGACCATTATCTAATTCATTCTGGCCATGGGAGAAAGGTAGATGCCCTTCAGCGTATCCTTGCAGCTCCCAGGGAACAAGCATGTCTTTAAAAGCAGAGTATGCCACCTTGGTGGCAGCGAGGCATTGCTGTCAGATGTAAGCATGAACAACCATCTCACAGTCAGACATCAGGTTTTCTTCTTGTCACCAGCCACTTCCTGGACATCCAGCATCATACCCAAAGGAGACACTGAAGAAGTCCAGTAAAAGCTTGTGAAAAGGTTTGAGACAAGTATTATTTTAACTGCTCCCCAGCAGGCCCAGCTGGGCAGCCTTTCTTTACTAGACAATCTCATAAGAGTACTGTTCACAACCTGACTCGGAGAAGCATATTTCAGACTAGCTGAGGAAGACTCTAGATGAATTTCTTCTTCAGAAGATCCGAGAAAGAAGTTTTACAAGGCTGAGGTATCCTGAGCTTGGTTTTAGTGTCCATTCGTTGTTCTGGGGTAGATCAGGCCGTCTTTTTTTTTTTTTTGGCACTTTTTTTTAATGGCGCTTTTTTGTTTGTTTGTTTGATAGTTGTACTTCTCATAGATAGAGGCCTGCTGCATAATGGGGCAGGAAAACTGGAGTTAAGGCCTAAAAGCAAAAGACACAGAAAAGGTAAGATAATTTAGAAAGACTATGATGACCATGTCTTCATTCTTTGTTTGAAAACATGGCAGTGTTTCTGCATGTCCTTGCCCACACTTCTATGCTGTGCCTCCTTTATGCCTTGTGCCTTTGTGCTGATTCAGACCGGCATGCACTTGTCCTCCTCAGCTCAGTGCTTCTTTCATAAACATCTTAAATAAGGCCTGAAAAATTTTCTTTTAAATGCCTTCGCTGTACAATTAACTAAATGCTATCCCTTCTCTGATGTGCAGAGGTTTAAAATATTTGTCTAGTATTTAATCACATAGAAATATGGGCTAAAATACATCTCATCCAGTTGTTTAAGGGCAGAGGCTGGTGAGATCTTGACAAGTCAATCTGGTATTATAAAATTGCAACAGAGGATCAAATACCTATGCCAAGAAAAAGAATACAAACAAACAGACCTGCTGTTTATGCCTTATATTCTTTTCAGCCATTGTCTTTTACTCATGGAATCACCAAATCAAGCTTCCCTCTTCATGACAGAGACAAGAGAGTCCCAAGCCCAGCTCACCCCTCACTCCTTTCCTGCCTTAAACTCTAGCAGTAACAGCAGCCCTTCTCTGCTGAGATGATTTGAAGCCCACAGAGCATTTGCTGACATAGGCTGCTGGGTACTTGCCCCACATGACAAAATACGCCCGCTTCCTTCACGCTGACCTGCTTCAGATCCCCACCGCCCCCGTTTTCCTCTTGGCACCCCTTCAGTCCCTAGATTGTAAATGCATGGTAGGGGGAGAAAGGCATATTTCTGTTCTGTTTTGTTAGGAGGGGGAATGAAGGCAAACAAGGCACTTATTTTTGTCCTTTTATTATTATTTTTGAGGGAGGATTTGTTGGGTTTTTTTGGCACAGAATTCTGACCTGTAACTGTGCTGTTAGATACTCCTGAAAACAAAAAGTGCATTTGTATCAGGTGCTCTTGAAACAAACAAACAAAAAGGATATATATCATAGAGATTTTCTGATCCTGTTCACTGCACAAATGCCAATCACAAGCAAATAGAGGGCTGTATCTTGCAATCCATTTTGATATTTACAACAGAACATGGCATATCATTTAATTTAAATTTACAGCATGCTCAGTGTAATTAATGCTGTGCAGTGCCTAGAAAATCCTGATTTCTTAATGTGATACAATGCATGCATGCTGAGACCATTTTTTTAAACTACTGTATCATTTTGGAACATTAATGGGGAGGCACTACCATTAAGCAGGAAAAAGAGCCGTGCTCACTTTCTCTTTATGAAACGTCCATGCAGCTCCCCAAAATATGACGCAAACTACAGGTTTGTTTTAAAAGAGGGGGGCAGTCAGAGATTTAATTTTCCCTTGACACAGCATGATGCCTGAATAGCCAGGCAGCTATTCCTAAATTATGTGCATTTCATTCCTAGGAGCTGTGAGCATTTTGAATGGGCTGTTGTTAAACACAGTACACAAGCATAAATACTCAAGGGACCAGCTAGCTGAAATTTTGGCAGGAGCAGAAATCTGATATCTATCATGGTAGTATCTGAGCATGTAATAATAATGCATATTGATTTGTCGGGAATGCTTGGGGGGGGGTGGTATTCTGGGATGAGAACTGTTAAACTTTGGAACATCTTGTGTGATTATAATAAGCTGTGGTATTTGTCTGCTGGGGTTTTGGCAGGGACAAAAAAATGTTCACGTGTAATCTTTAGACCTGTGAGACCGGCCTGGGTCCCATTTTTGGAACCGAACCCAACAGACTGAATGCATGAGAAGGACATGCATATATTATACATAAACGAGGCGTGGGGACTTTAGATCTGTACCTAGAACATTAGGTAACAAACAGGCCATGTGCTTGGCAAGACAGGTCAGGACCAAAAGCCCTTCAAGGTCAGGAGCTTTACTGCCATGACTTCAGTGAGCTTGGGTGTTAGTTTACCTACTTTATCAGGCAGCTGTATGCTTTGAATTGCACAAAAAAAGAAGAGAAAAGGAAAAAAAACCAAAACAACACAACCCCTACCATTTTGCAAGGGGTCCATTTCTACCAGAACATACTATAAAAGCTCTGTTTATAGACCTGTTGATAGCAAAGCAAATTCTTCAGGTCCTCTAAATAAATCTGTTCCTAAATATAATGCTTCAACTTCTATATTCTCATCTGACACCTGACAATTCAACCTTAAGAGTAATTGGTCCTGTCTTTGAACCCCTGCAAATACTGCATGAGGGTGGACAATTTATTGATTTAGATTGATTTTTGTAAGAAGCATATACGACAGATGCAGTATCAGGTGTCACACACTGTATATATATATATTACACTCCTCGAAAACATCCATAGGCGATGAGGCAGGGTTCAAGAGTATGCGGAGGTAATGTTCAGTGAGCACCTGCAAACGAAGCCGTCCTGCTGGGTGATCCCTCGCTGTGTAATTACCTAAGAGAGAGACACCAGCCGGGAACAACTTGATTGGCCCAGTTTGAGTCTCAGGGTGTGATGGCATGGCTCTTCTGTTGGGAAGTCATCCCGAGCTATCTGCTCTCTCCACAGGCAGGACCCCAGAGGGTTGTTCCAGTGCAGGTTGCCCAACCCATGGATCTCTTCCTGTTGTCAGTGTCAAGCCTCAAGAAGGGGCCGAAGGAACAGACTGCTACCGAAATGAATGGTCGGACACTTCCACGCCTGTAACTGTATTTTTTAGTGCTGTGGTTAGTCGAGAAAGTTACAAGACAGGGCAGTGGATTTGTCAGGAGTGAAAGCATTTGTGAACTGGCCGTTTAGCTTGAGACAAAAATTGTCATTGCTATTAATAGCTCTGAGCCCCAGCGAAGACCTAAAAAAACTAGGGAAACAGCAGAACAAAAGAAGACAGAAACAAGATGGCACTGAGGGTCTCATCGCTAGGGATGATGATTAAGATGTGAGAGGGAGGGCTGTCCCACTTGTGTACACGTTTGGCTGGGGAAATCACCCTCCTCCCGCTGTCTCGCTTCCCTCATCCATAATGAGGGAAAGAATAACTTCGCAGCATACTTTATATTGGCATTGCATGCTAACTTCATTACTGTTTGCAACAGCCTGTGCAATCCTCAGAGGAAAGGAATAATAACAAAGAAAAAAAATGATAATTACCGAGCACATAGTTTTCATCTATAATCTTCATTTCAGGATTTACTATTTCTGATGTCAGTATTTTATAATGGAAGAATGAGATATGCTAAGTTTCTGTTTGATGGAAGTAAATTCAGATTTAATATTGCCAAGGAGCTGAATTTTTAATACACTAGAGCAGTATGCAAACACTCCCCGTTTGCTGCTCCCGCCGCTCCTTTGTACCAGTTCAGCGATGTTCCCGTGACCAGGCAGAAAAAATGGAAAGAGGCTGCTCTGAATTTTCAGTGAGGTGACAGTACTTTGTCATTTAGCTCTGTCACGATAATTGGGAGTGTCACACAATGAAACAACATGACACACCCCCCGGTAAATGAAGAGTTTTCAAAGTGATGTACAGCCCCTGTCACCGGCCAAAGCTGCTGCTTGTTTGTAGAGCGAGGCAGCTTTTCCAGAAGGAGGGGGGGGAAAAAAAATAAATCTCCACACTGAAGAGGCACACTTAGAAAGTTTGTTGTAAATTGACTTTCTCTGTGGTTTCGTAAAATTGGCTATATTGTATGAACAATAGGAAAATACCCTCTTTTATCACACACTCCGGGCTTCCAACCTGCTGAGGACTTTCCACAAACTCTTCAGGAATTTACCTCTTTTCGTTAAATTGGGTTGGATCTCATTAATAAAAGAATGGTATAATGGAAAAGAGTTTCTAAAATTATACTGTAACCTACAATTGCAGGATTCAGCTTTCTCTGCCTGAAGAAAAAAATTCTGAAGCATTAAACTTACTTTATCAAGCATTGCACCTGACATGCTCTCATAAATTTTACATACATTTTAACTTACTTTTTAATATTATGCAGGCTTGGTTTAAAATATTCCCATGAAGTAACTAAAATGAAGCTGCTCAGCCATAAATTAGAGCTAAAAAAATACTTGTCCCCCCTGCCCCATCAATATTTCTTTACTTAAAATCATGTGTTGTATGTAAGTTAAATTTTACCTTGCTGAGATACTTTGTATATCTTAAAAGGACTACCACAGAACCATTGAGCCATACTTCTGTCAGGTTAAATGCACTCTGTTCGCTGTTTTAGAGGTGCCTTGGCTAAAAGCAGACATTAGTAACCCTTTGCATGCCACACTTCAGCTAGGCCCAGCACCCACACCTGAACACGCAGCTGAATATTTTTACAGGAGCAGCGCGGTAGCAGCCCCGCTCGTCGGATGGGCAGAGGAAGGGACAGACAGCGACTTCGTGGCGATGCCTCTTGCATCGCAGTATGGTCCCCACCCCCCGAGGATGCTCCTTCGGCCAACAGCGTCACCCAGCAGGTATGCCATCACTGACAACTGATCACAAAGTCCCATTTGTGTCCCACTTTCTTAAGCTATTTCAAAGTTAGAGCAAAATTACACAAACATTTGCCTATCTAGACATAACAGGACTGTTATGAAATACTGTCAGCCTGTTGCCATTTAGCCTGAACTCACGCTGTATGTGTCTGTCAGGCCATACTTGGGCAGCTCTGCAGCATGCAACGTGTCCCAGACACCGGAGTGATTATGTCTGAATACTCCTTATCTGATGTAAAAGCCAACAATGCTACACATCTGTGCTCGCAGGCTCTGCTGTTACACTGCCACGCCAGTATTTATTTTGCTTCTGCAAGTTAGTTTTCCTTGAGAAGCAGCAGGGGCCTTCTTCAATGAACTGAAAAATGTGTATTGTATGAAGGTCTGTGGAGGGTTTGTACTGTAGTTCAATGGGCAAATGTGAACCCAGGGGATGACATTTCATTTAAACATTTGGTTTACATCTTTACATGCCAAAAATATTAATGTCTTGACTCTAGCAAACTGAATTCGGCACTTTTTTTTTTTCCCTTAAATGAAGTAATTATAGCCAAAATATTCTGTGGATATTTATTCTTCCTTCTCAAAGGTGGAGTTTCACACACGAACATTTGGTTTCAGGGCTGAATTGTCATCAGCCGCTCACTTGACACTTTCCCGTTAGTTTGTATTGGAAACCACCAGTAGTTTCTTTTCTTGTGTTTATTGTATTACTCTCAGACCTTTGATCAAGACATCTTGGATAACAGCAAAGTCTAGCTTAATGCCTATTTGCCATTTTGAAAAAAAAGTGAAGAATATGGTTTCTGTCAAAGGATCTATGAAGAAAGACAACAGTTAATGTAATTGAGAAGCAGAAGAGCATTTACGGAAGTGCATCTGAATGTCCTCTTCACATATAACTGCATCAGGAATTTTACATTAACATGCAAGTCCTGTCCAAAGGGAAAAAAAAAAGAGCAAGCTTATTTTTAGGTAGAAGCCCTCAGTGGGCAGTAAATTACCGATAATATCCCCCAAACTAGCAATTAGCCCTGTTTGCTGACTATCTGAATTGTTTCACAGTAGTTCAGCACAGTCTTACCAGCTATCACCATACTTATCATCAGAGATTCAGTGTATGATTCCCGCAGTTTCACATACTGTATGCCTAAGGTCAGTCATAATAACAAATACATTTTATTTGCTTCTTTTGGCCCTTCAGAACTGTTTTCTCAGGCTTCAGTATGTGAGGATAGCTGGTGCTGCCATGCTGCTTAAATGGTAAGCGTTTGAAAGCAGAAAGCAATTCAGAAGCGTAGGTATACTGTGGTATTAGTTAATGTGAGTGTTTTTTATTTACTCCTGTATTAGCAGGTAGTCCTAAGCATCTGCTCGGAGCGAGCGAGCTTTCTACCAATTTGCAGGGTCTTCTCTTCAGAAATTCTGACACTGGAAGACATTTTTCAGCATGGGCCTGTAACTGAGGAGTGTAAAACTGGAAAATACGGAAACAAAAACCTACAGAAATTTTTTCCTTAAGGCTGCTGAGCAGTTTTCACATGCCTAAATATGAATGCTTTACCAAAAGAGTAACTCCATTTTGAAAACAATAGCTGTATTGCCTACTTTAGCAGGAGAAACAATCGTGGGCCTACACACGCACACAAATACAAGCACACACATCCTAACAGCATCATTTGCACTGAACAGGCCTTGGTTTTAAAGAAAGAATACCGAGTGAAAATGAGACTAATTGAGCATTTGAAATAGAATACAGAAATGTTTGGACCCTGAGCATTAATGGTTTACTTTTAAGCACTGTGCACACCTTTCTGAGTAATGCTTTAATTTACACCTTATTTCTCAGGCAAAATCCAACTGAAGTAACATACACCCTATTACCACCATTTAAATGCCATTTCCAATGTTGGTTCTACACCACATTATGCTGACACGGACCTATATTCCTGCCTCTGATCTGATGGACTAGGTCTGAGTCTGTCAGGTAATGAAGAAGATAGAACAGGAATTCATGCTGAAGAGGAACATTTGAAGACTGCTTCTCATTTGTAAATGCACTCTGAGAAGCAGAAAATGGGAAGATTGCGTTTGTCTGGCTCTAGCTACAATGCTTCAGCTTCTTGTTTCATGATCAGGAACATCAGCTCTGTGAATAGACAAACTGCCTACTCGGTATATCCAAGAGAGGCTCTCAAAAGAGCAAACCATCTGTTAAAGGGTAAGCGATCACTCGGATTATTTTTTTTTTCTCCCCTCTTGTAGGGACAGATTCATGTAAAGCACATTGCATGGCTACAGGTTGGTAGAAGGGAGCGGCTCTGCCATTTTATACCTAGTTACACTGCTGGAAAACAAAGGCAAATGACACAGAGAAGACCGTAGGTAAAAGAATGGTTTCCTTCTCAGGGTTTAAGCCAGGACACTGAGACAAGAGTCTCAACCTTATTACCCTGAGAACCACCCAAAATGGCCCCAAACCTCTACTATTTCAGCAGCAGCGCCTCAGGTAGCGAGTCCATAGGCAAGGAGCTCCCAGCTATTGGCTTAGCGAGGCAGTGACCGCAGTGAGCTGAGCTGTTTGCCCATCTTCCCAAGGTACTCAAGGGGAACTGGGGAAGTCTTGGTGGGGCAGTGCCAGCAGACTAGTCCTTCAAAAGAACTTTTTTCCCCAGGAGAAAGAAAAAAAAAAGTCTTTGGGTGAACGTTGTTTCCACCCTTACTAAACCAGGCCTTGACTAAGAAAAATACAAATAAGCTGATCATAAATTAACAGTCATCCCTGCTGTGAGCATGAACGTGCATACCTGGCCAAGGCAGGCAAAAGCAGATTGATTAAACAACAAAGTTCACCTTGTTTTCTGAGTTGAAAGCTCATGCTGTTTCTTGGCAGAACAGGCATGTCAGGCCTGTAATAACCACTTGCTACTTTGCTTCAATCAGCATTAAAACCAGCACAATATTAACATCTTGGGGAAAATCCATCTGGAAACTGCTTTTGGGGGGAAAAAAAAATGAAAGGGCGGTAACTGAATACCACACCCAGTGTTTATTTATATATTGATTTCATAGTAACTTTAAGGAACCTGAAACGTTTGTATTTCAAACATTCTCTTAAAAGGCAGAGCTGAATACTTGTTCAGAAAGAAGCGGCAAAGAACAGCAGTTCTTCAGCTGAAGGTAAAATTACTCAGCCTGGCAGAGGCAGAGATTTGTATTTGCTATCGGGTTCTACTCTGGAGAAGGTTTTCGTGCGCACATTTTACCACGACGCTGTACATCCAGTAGAGCAGGGCGGCACTACATGGCTGGGACAATGCCACCCGGACAGAGGCATCGCTCCTGTAACAACCGCGTGGTCAGAGCATCCCCAAATTGTGATTCAGAGCAACGATACACACTTAGATGTGGGAAAGCTGTCGTGTTGACACCTTAGGGGTTTGAGGTTGGAACACAAGACCTGAACTTTGCAAAGACGGTGTGAAAAAATGGTTACTTTTTGCTGATATAGTAATACTAAAATTGACTTTTTCCTCTTGATGTCCTGGTACAAATACAGACTTGACACCATGTTGCAGCACCTCATCTTTCTGTTGAATCAACTAACATGGTAGCTTCAGGATTCAGAGGACACTTGTGCTTGGCATGAAAAATTTTATGTAAATCCTGTGATGGGAAAGTTAATGCAAAGCTAACTGGGTAAATGAGCCAACATGAGCCTTTCATTTATAGTTTGTTCTGATTTTTCCCCCCCCTTTTTTTTCCTGGAACGCTGTACTCCAGCAGTGCTAAAGTTTGAAGACTATACTAAGGATGTACAGCACATGTCCTCTAAAATCCATCTACTCTATGTGAATGCTACCCTGCACTGCTGGTTCAGCTTGGAAGCTCACTGAGAATGTTTTGGAGACTTTTAGCATCTGCAAAGTATTTTTGGAAAGCAAGCAAATGATTCAGGGTCTGGGCACTGGATTTTTAAATTAGCAAAATATTTATTGCTTACTCCGAAAAAACACTTTGTCACAAAGAGCTGGACTATGAAGAGGGTATTTTGCTCTGAATTAATTTTAGATGAAGTTTTAGGACTGTGCTAGGTTTGTGTTCAATGATGCTTAAACGTAATGGCCTGGCCTCCCTACATCCTGGCCTGTAACTGCATGGGATTGTGCTCTGCCAAATTTCTGTCACCTTGGGCTTCAGTGGCATGAGAAAAGAGATCCCGTTTGGCTTTGTGTCTCCCTGAAAAATAAAGCACTTGGGCTGGTTTGCCAGTCATCTCTTTTGGCCAGTTGTGTGTATGGCTGCCTCATGCGCTCAACTTTAAAGGGATTTGGACAGGATTTATTTAGCTTCAGGTTTTTATTAGGGCTCTTAAGTAGGTACCAGAGTGAAGGTTCCTGTTTACAATGGTGAACGTTTACTCAGGTAACTACTCCTAAAGGACCCAAGAGCATTGGCTGACTAAGTACGCAGCAGAATGAGTAAATATTTTATAATTAAGCCCGTACTTCAGAATTCTGTATTTTAAAAAAATAAAATCCTGTAGCTTCCATATGAAATATTACCTGTGCATTTAAAGGGGCTGGGGGTTGCATTCGCTTTCTCCAGCTATTCTAATAGCTATTTTAATAGACGGAGATATAACAAGAAGCACAATGCTTGACACGGTGTGCGAACCAGAACACTTAAAAATATTTGCAGAAAGAAATTGTGAGTGAGCAACACAGATAACAACTAGCAGGTAATTTTTCTTAAATGAAGAAACTTTCCTAAGTCACATTCATTCAATCAGGGAAAAGAAACAGTGCCATGTAACCAGCGTATGTGCGCAGCACGCCTTTTGAGTACAGCACAAATACTACGTTTTACCTTTGAACTAGCTACGTACGGAGGAGAAAATTACCCTCCCTCCATGAATGATTTTGGGAATAATTATGTCTAACGGAAAAAAATATAAAAATAAAAATCACAGTCTATTCATGGACAATGTGAATGGAAAGGGATGTGAAGTTTGTGAAGGTACTAATTCATTATAAATTATTCCCATTTTTGGTTGGCAACAGTCACTGAACACAAATACAATTATAGTAAAGGCAGTAAGAGTCCAGGCTAGACAGAAAAGAGTCAGGCAGTCAAACTTTTGGAAAGACAACTAGAGGGGGGGCACAGCTCGTGCTGTGATCTATTCAGCAGTAGTGAAAAGAGCACTGTAAATGTTTATTTATTTTTTGTACTTACTGGCTTCTTAAATAAAAGAACTGATACTATTTAAAAGCTCTGACTGTGTCACGCTGTTCCCCGTCCTCTCCTCAAACCGCTGTAGCTGAACGCCTGTCCCAAGGTTTCTGCCTTAGTGTCAAAGGCAGGGGCGGTGGGTCAGCGCTGCGGCCGGCCAGAGCGGGACAGAGAGAAGTCCCATGATATGATGGGATGGAAGCGGAAAACTCTCTGCTGGGTAGGGACCTAGTGCGATGCCCACTGAAACCCCTACAAGCCCCTCCTTTGAATGCCAAGGTTACGGACAGGATTTTCAGACCAGCATCATTCGATAAGGCTGAGTACCTTTGATTTTTGTCAAGCCACACAATGATTAACTCATGTATTTTTTAAGTTTCTGAATCGCGTGTCAACAGAAAACCATGTTAATATGATCGAGTGCAGTGGCGTAAAGCTAGGAGAAAAATGGGTTTGGCCAAGCTCAGAGGCTGAGTCCATTTAAAATTGAGAGTCCATGAAGCATTTTTAGAATGAGCCCAGTTTTATATACCCAAACAAGCTTGCTCCTTTGGCTAGAAAGAGAAGGTTTTCATCTCCTTTGGAATTCTGGGTTAAACTGTCCTTTTACAAAATTTGTCCAGGGTCAAGTTTTAGGCAATATTTTGTGCTGCAATATCCACACCACGACAGACCACCTTTTCATCAAATAAGAAAAAAACCCACCAAACCCCAAACCTCTTCTTCAGGTCAGTACAAGAAAGGAACACAACAGAGCTACAAATATAGAGCCCAGAGGTGCAAAATCTTGTGCATTAAATGCAGTCATTGGCCATGTTTACATTTTTTCCCCAAACGTTTCAGATGTTCAGACAGAGAAGCAAATCTATACATAGGGGAACGTCAGCAATGAAAGCAGCTTCTCATTGTTAAATGATTCTCTCTGATAATAGCTGGGAAATTTTTCAGACAATTATTTAAAAAATATAAAACTGATTAGAGGGAATTGAATTGGGTAAATCAGTTGCATGTGCAACCTCAGGTTTAGAGGCAGAAGCAGCTGAAAACTAAGGGAAAAGGCTGGCTGATCACATTTCCATCTGCCAGCTACGGGCCAAAGAGACTCAGCAGGGCTAAATAAAGACTTTCAGGTAACAGTTTGAACATTTTCATCTGTGATACTAAAAGAAAAACCCTGGTCACCAAGCAACTAAAGTTAGACATTTAAATTATGCAACTGATTTCCAGAGGTGTGCGAATACACTGCAGTGCCAAATAAAGTCAGAGAGAGATGAGCAATGCTCAGAGCATGGGAAGGAGGGCGAAAAAAAGGGAAAAAACCAAACCCAAAGCCACATGATGGTCTCAGGTGTGTAAGGCCAAGTTTAATCACTTAAGCAGTGATATTTTTACATCCTGTCTCCAAAGGTGCCTTGGTCAAGCTTTGCTGTGAGGGGGCTGGTGGTGAGACCTACATGCATATGATGGTTGAGTGAAAAAATTTTAAATGGCTGTCAGAAATGGCAGTCTGGATTTATTTTTTTTTAGAATTTTAACCTGCACTTTGAAGTTAGAAGGGTTTCCTGTTGCCAAAGGTTACCACTGGCTAGAAAGTGTTTTTTGAGACTCTATCTTAAAAGCAGTGTTTAAAACCAGAGATTTTTTTTTTTTTTTTTACAGGGTGGTGCTGGCTGTTTGCATGAATGTAAGTGGCAAGTCTCTCGAGGCTCATCCAGCACTGGGTTAGATGAAGTCATGCCCAGGTCAGTGCAGCCAGAAGGATGGTCATGATAAGGCAAGAAAGGAATGAATGTGAAATGGGAGGGGAGATATTGGTGATTCAACGTTAATCCTAAGAATTTGCTTACTCATCTTGCCAGAAAAAAAACAGAGTAGAAGCGGCACAAAATTTTATCCAAAGAAACATTAAAAAATAATCTTCTCTGAAACAAAAGGAACTAATTCAAATTAACATAGCGGTTCTTCTTTTTCAACCCAAGAAACAAAATTACCTTTTTTTTTTTTTTTTTCTCTGAGTGTCACTTTGGAAAACACATTCTCAGCTCGAGGTCAGAGAAGAAAGTCCCTCTGTTCTGGAGGGTTCCCCACAGCCTTCACGCAGGCATCCGTGGCGTTGGGGTCTGCTGTGAGGCTGGGGGCTGGAGGTGTCAGCGGTCCTCAGTGAGCTCAGAAGCAGCTTTGCAAACAGCCGCACCACTGCGCAGTGGTCACTCACTGCAAACACTGGGTCTAATGAGCTTCCAGGTTGGCCAGTTACAACGAAAAAAACAACACTACTATGATTTAAAGATGACAGTGCTATGGCAAACCAGTCGTCACATGCTTGAGTTACTAGCACAAGCAGTAGATTTAGAGTATTATAAAAATATATGCATTCTGAAGTGCTGTGAATTATACCAAATAATCCTGACTATCTCTTTTGCTAAACTAATGAATCAAAGCAGAGCTCACCACATTATCTGCAATCACCATGGAGAAAATGGATTTCAGTGTACATAGTTTCTGTATAAATAGTGCATCCCCGGCACATTCTTTAAGTAAGTAGTGTCTGATTGCATAATAATAATGGTAATAAAGAGAGAGATGTCCAGCTTGCACACAGGCCAATTAAAGTATCAAGTGCACGAGGCTAAAGCACTCCTGACTGGGGAAAAGTCAGCAGGGAGGGGTCCGGCCTGCCAGTGCACTCAGCTCCGCGCCTCTGCCTCCCACCAGCCCTTCTAGCAGCAAACCATGGCGTCTGGAGAGCTTTGTTCCCCGAGTGCTTACACACAAACAGGTCACGGGGACAGCACAGTCTCCACCGTTTTACAGGCTCCTGGCAGAAACGAAGGAAGCCGTGACTGCAGCACGGAGGCACAACTTACCGGTTTGGGTGACGCTGCAGCACTTGAGTAATTCGCGTTGTGCCTTGCAGCTTTGCTGGGTAGGATTTTCACTGGCTGGAGGGACCAGACCCACCCTCCGCCGCCTGCCATAGGTATAGAGAATTCAGGGAAAGCGGTAAGCTGGAGGAATGTACTTTATGGGGTGGCTGGATCATATGTTTATGGCCTGACATAGGAGATCCCAACCCAAACCACTTTGTTGGTTTCTAATGGTGAGAGGCAGAATATGAAGATCATATAATTCATGCTGGGGAGTGGATATGAAAAGAGAATGTGGGCAAAACCTGGGACAACCCACAGCCTCAATAGCTGTCTTGCCATTAATTATGGCTAATGGCCTAATACCAGTAATAAACACCTTCAAATTTAATTCATTCCACATTCAGCCTGTAGAAACTGCCTTTACAGAGATGGCCCAGAAGAACTAGCTGATTTAAAAAATAGGATGGTAGAATTACGCATTGCTAAAAACAATGGCACAAAACCAGCAGAGGAGCGGGTGCTCAGGATTCCTGGAGACAACAATTTACCACCCAAAAGGAACTTCTGGCAGTTGACAAAATTCATAAAATATTTTCTGTACCCACTGCAGAGGACAAGTGGGTGGTCAAGACAGCACCGGTATGGCTGGAAGGACTCTTCCGCTTGAGCGTTGCTGCGGTGGAGCTGGCCAGGTGGCTGGAAACACAACACCTGTGCTGTCATTTCATGGGCACATCCCCGCCTAGACACACGCATACTAATGCGCCGCTCAGACAGCCTTCGCGGGAGCATAATTGCATGCACTGCCCTGAGCACCGGGAATGGGCCACTTCAGGGAATGAGTCTGCTCCTCAAGATACAGCCACTTATTCTCTTCTCAGCACTGCAGAAGGGCAAATGTCCCTGGTTCAGGCCTTGGAAATAATGAGGTAAAATGGACTCAGCACCATTAAAATCTCCCCAGACAGGACTAGATATTAGAATATCTGATTGGAAAAAAAAAAAACATGACAGGCAAACGCAGCCTGCCTTGACAGGACTCCTCCTCTCAAAGAGCTCCCTGGTCACAGAAGGAGAGCTGGGAATTAAACATGAAGTGGTCTGCAGGGATGCTAGAAAAAAACAAATAAGCCAAAACGGAGCTAAAGACACTGACCACGCTGAAAAAGGGGGGTTCCGCAGGCGGTTTGCAAGGCTGCAGTCAGAGACCAGGGTTTTCCTTGTTCTCCCAACAAAAACCGGTGAACAGTAGGACAACTTGCTGTTACCCTCATTAAAAAGGGGAAAGAAACCAGCAGACGTACGCTTAGGCTGAGTGTGGACTGTCCTAAGATCAAACCTTTCAGCTGAAAGGAGTTCACTTTTAGTATCTATTAACTTGCTGTACTAAAGCCAGTCATGACTGTCAGCCTCACGGCTTGACCACACGCCACAGAGATAGCCAGGTTCAGGGCCATTTTCTCTCCAAATGCTTTCTAAATTTGGCTGTTTAAAATAGGATTTATGTACATTTAAGCATCTAAGAAAACACCCAGTTCAAATCGTCAGGGTTCATCAATGTCCTCATTCATGTGCTTGAAATAAAGCACGTGCTGAAGGACGCTGCT
>NW_009634164.1:0-8238 GCF_000690535.1 Cariama cristata | reverse complement strand
AACCAAGGCCCACGCTACCAGGTTTCCAGAAACGCCGAGGGCCCGGGCGCTGCTGGGCAAACAGACGGCTCTTTATTTTGGAAGTCTAAATACAGAACTGGTGCCCAACTTTAGATAATCAGAATTTTATCCTCTCTACAAAGACCTTGCAAAACACAAGTTGTTTTTTATATTTTACTCTAACTTTACTGAATCTAGACTCAAAAGTTTCTCAGTACCTTTGCCATTAATTAAAAAAAAAAATAATCTTGTGACCCTTTTATAAGGAAAAATACAGGGGACGTAGCTTCCATGCCCTGGACACACTTACGTTTAGCTTGGTTCACTTCCAAAGGCCATGATCCAGCAAGATATTCAAACACCTGTGTAACTTTAACACACTCTTAAGTACTGCACTGAACTTTGGTGAAAATAGGGAAAAAACAAATTCTGTTAAAACATCACTTCATTTCTTTCAAATCTGATTTTTTGAGAATATCTCGAATGCAATGCATCACTTAAAATATTTCCTTCCTCATGTAGAATATTTTAATATTAAGCCAGATATTTTTATATTTCCACAAATTAAATGCACCATGGCTGAAGGTTTGACAGAAGCTTTAATTTGCACATAAAAAGGTAGAAAGATTTCGGTTTTGACAGCATAAGCTTTTGATTTATTAATAAAAGCAATTCTTTCTCAATTGTGAACATATTCCCCAAATAAGACAATGCAGTTTGTAACCAAAAAAAACCCCAAAACCATCTTCCTGGCATCGAGAATAAACTTTTGATCCAAAGTTATTAAAGAAATTCAGTTTTTATAAAAATAAAAGAATGAAACTTTCACATTCAAACTTTAGTAGTAACAGAACACGAATCAGAGGAAGATACATGTTCCTGCCACATTCTTGATACCTATTGTTATTAATGTAACCTACCTTCAATATATTTGGATGAAGTTCACTGCTAGAAAGTACCTGCAAAAAGTTGAAGTCATTTTGGGGATTAGGGGTGAGAAAGCTGTGTGTCTGGAAATGGGTTTGGTGAAAATTAACACAGATTTTCCTTGTGATGTTCTAATCAAACTGCAATCTAAGAACAGTAAGATTTCAGACTCTTGTGATGAAACTCAAGCGCCACAAAGTTTGTAAACTAAGATATAACGGAAGGAACCAGAGGTCAAGCTTTCAGACTGACCTCCTCTGTGCCCATGTCGTGTTCTCCTTTTCTCCTGAGAGACTGCAGAGGAGGAGAGAGTGTGGAGCTACGAAGCAGTCTGAGTGGAGTCAGCTTAAGCATGGAAAAAAAAATAAAATTTGGATTTCTGATCTCAGATCAAACAAATTATTCAAAATTTTTCCCCATGTGACAGCCAAAAGCTGCAGCATGGAAGCAAAGCTGAAAGTACGCAGGATGCGCTGCAGTATACAAAAGGGTAAAGAAGCGCCCGCCCACGGGCCTGCCAACTTCTCAGCTTTTACAGGCTCAGCAAATACTTTGCCCTGGCATCAAAAGTTGACTAAAGCTTCTCGACAACATGAGCAATGTGTCCAAACAGTCTGAGGTACAAAACAGCCAGTGTTGTTCCTACAAACCCACCGCTTGTAACTGTGAGAGTGGACACTAATCCAGACCACTGATGCATGGGCTCCTGGATATCGCTTGTGTGGCCATGGGCAAAGCAATGAGCAAAGTACTTGAACAGGCCTGACGTAAGATACAACGCACCTCCCGCACGTTACTAGAAAACTCTTCCTGGACATCTGCAGCTGTGGCACGGAGCTGGTGACTGTCTGTGTCACTGGAGAGAGCGGTTACTTACAGATGATTGGCAGCACCATATCCTGCTATAATGCTAACTAAGCCCGTGACACAGCCTGCTATCAATATTTTACTCTATCGCACGTGGCATTTTGCAGTGACACTAGATACAGTGCTCTGAGGCTTACTGACTCACAGTCCTTCCATTTAATAACAAAGTCTCTTGATTTTTGTAAACTTCTAAGCTTTTGCTGGGGGAAGTCAAGCAGTTCATTACTGAAAGACATTTTCATTTTACAAACAGTTTCCCCTCATGCTTTTCTTTGCTTGCATCTCACCACAGTTGCCTTCTAATCCAGTGTTGGTGAAACAAGGCTGAAGGCATTTTGATCATGTTTTCACACTTCTGATGTACAGTTACCTTGTCTCCTTCCACTTTCCTTCTGACTACACTCTGCTTCACAAATGCAGCCATCTGGCACAACATCTCATTTTTTTGTATCGACACCTGAGTAATCATAGCCCTTTTTCTCTCTCTTTTTTTTTTATTAAAATAAAGCAAAATGCAGCTCCAATGCATAGGCTTATAACAAGCCACGTCCCATTAATGAAAAGTAGCAGAAGTGAGACGTCACTGGTACCAATGCTAGAAAACATTTATGGTGAGACGAGAAAAAAAAAAAAAAGCATCCAGCATTTTCAATGAGATTATCACAAGTTATCTCCAGCACTTTTTTTCCTTCATATTGGTTTGCAGCCTCAGGAATGGTTATTTTAAAACTTAACCTTCCTCAGGTTTGTGCAGGGAAGACGCTAGGCTCGATGGCCCTGGCAGAAGGACCTGTGGGGCACCGGGGACCGCCCATCGGGCACAGCAGTACCACACACCAATGCACATCCAGCTTGGCGTGGCAGGAGGGGCATTTAAAGAGCACTCATTTCATCTCTGGATCCTATTGTTGAAAAATGAAAATAATTTGTGTCTCGGACAGTTTAGTGGTGCAGCCACCTCTGGGAGTGGGAATGAACTCGACAGTTTAATTCTCTGTCTTTACAACAATCGGCAGTAATTCCACCAACTCCAATGGTTTCACACTGGGATTTCCCTTTCACAGGGTTCAGTGCATTGGTCATGTCTGAACACAGTTCTTGAAGGTCACAACTCACAATACTATTAAGTCAAGCATCAATCAAGCCCTGCCTTTTTTTTTTTTTTTTTTAATTGGGAAATGAAGTATTTCCATATATTGTGTGTATGAAATATAAAAACATTGATGGCAAAGTTGTGGCTCCACAAATTCAGAAGAGTCTTACCACACGTTGCTGTATGGCCAAAGATGTATCCCAAGAGTTTTTTTTTCCTGGCCTTGTCTCAAAGGACATCTTTCAGACTTACTCTCTCTTGCTAACACTCACTTTTCTTATGCTAGAAATAAATTTGACAACGCTAACTTGATCTCTACCTGGCTGCCATCTCCTCTACACATCCGATCCTACCCCTGAACTCTATCCCTCTTGAAATAAAAGGTGGCCACCACCCTGCAGACCAAATGACCTGGAAACACTGCACAGAGATACGTAAGCAATGAAGCAACTGTGCCAAAGGAAACAAATCACATACTCTGGGCAATGGGACAACTGGCAGAAAGACAAAATAAAATGACTGCCTCTCTACCTTTCACAGACTCCCTCAGCCGACACCACTACAGTTTGCTGCTGAAGCATATCTGCATCAGCTAAACCTGCTGTTGCTCTGACAAACCTCTTGCTGCAGTCCTTCAAAGCAGGAGGAATTGGGGCAGCCAAGGTCGGGACAGTGCTGCGAGCCAGGAGAACCATTTCCTACCAGCTCAACAAATACCCAAGGACAGAGGAGCAGAAGCAGGCATGGATGCTAAGGGACAGATTTCAAGCGGCTGCCCTGTATGCACCTACCCGGCCAGTCCCTTCGAGCAGTGCAGCATGTTTGTACAGGAAGCAATCACCGCAGCACCTGAAATAAAGACACAAATTCTCAGGCACAACAGCTGATGCCCCATCATTCAAGTTGTCACAAACCACAGATGTCAACAGTATGATTTTTGCTGTCAATATCAATTTGGAAAGTGCCATTGATAATGTGCCGGTACAGTTCAATAATTTTGCTGTCAATATCAATTTGGAAAGTGCCGGTACAGTTCAATAACATTTGACTCTACAGACTGAACCTGCACTGAAATCCTTCCTTTTATTTCTCGTTTGTTTTAAACAGACTTTTCCAACAGACTCTGTCTGTAGCTGCGGGCGAGGCAAGTGCACTGGGCATCTGTGCCACACCAGCTCAGCGTCTCTCAGCTTTGGTGGGTTAGCAAAGAAGATCTTTTGATGCTACGAACAGCTTCCTTCCTGCATGAGTGGTCAGCAGGGGCCACAGCGTTCTTTTTGGATGGATTTACATCTCATGGAGATGCCAAAGGGGAGGGAAGAAGTTTGACTTAAAAAGCTCAATCTAGACCCCATCTGCAGACTCAGACCCAAGCTAGGACAATCTGGGCTTGGTTTTGTGAGAAATACCTGTTTTTCAAGATGCAGCCACCTGGAAGATTCCCTTCTTCACTTTCAACCTGAAAAAAGAGATGGAGCACTTAATAGGGGAAGAGAAAGGCCGTGAAAATTACAAGCTCTGTAAAAAGTTTCTTTGCAAATAACAGTTTAACACTAAGAAGTTAGGTTAAAACGGTTTCAAAGTCTAAAATTAGTTACATTTTAAACTAACAGCATATGCTTTTATTGTCTCTGATCTAAAATATAATCCCAGGAGGCTGTGAAAAGCATGCAAATTACGGAAAGCTAATTTGCTCCAACAGCGACACCTCCCATGCAGTTGGGAGGTCTATTAGACCTAGTGTACTCTCCATTATTTGCATATTAATAGCACCTGCTGAAATACTTTGGGATTTACTTTTCATGCCAGCAGAGGGACAAAACAAACAAAAAATTTATATAAAATTCCTTTCATACAGATTTGATGAACAACAAACTATTTAGACAGTGCTAAGAATGCCAAATTAGTAAGAGGCAATGGGGCAGGATTGCAGATGCCATCTGTGATTTTCAGAGAAACTGGACGGCAAGTTTGCTTCCAAAAAAAAAAATAAAATCCCAAACCAAAAAAACCAAGCAACAAAAAAGCCCTCTCTGGAAAGTGCTGGGTAATTTGAAATCACTCACTTGGCTCAAGTCTGAAGAATGGAAAAGTTTAACTAAAGAAATCCAGACACTGCAGCATGAAAAAAAAGAAAAACACAACAAGAAAATCCTACACATCCACAACCACTGAAAGCAGAACCCCCCAAAGTGGACCTTGATTAAAAATCTACAAAACCCCAGGCTTTGATATTAGCCAGGCCTGCAAGGCCTAGTCTCCTGCACATAAAACAAAAAATAAATTAAAACCAGCTACAGCCTGAGATTTACTTAACAAGCCAGCTTCCAATCTCTGCTTATGACCACTGCTTCCCCTTCTGGCCCCCTAACTGTAAAAAAAGCCCCTTGTATATTCCGATAGCTCATCTTCTTCAGGGTAAGGGTGAAAGCAGCTTCCTTTCCACGGTAGCAAATGGAAAAAGCTCACTTTTCAGTGCAAAGCTGAGCCAGATCCCGCAGGCTGGATGTACAACACGTGCCTCTCTCCGCAGAGCAGATTTGGGAAGCTGAGCAGGGAGGCCGGGGCAGTCCCCAGCACCTCTTTTTCCAAACAGGCAATTGGTATTCTTAAAGAAGCACCAGCCATGTACTCGTATTCCTTTCAAGAGTTACAAGGGGCCTATATTTCTCCCCGCTTTTTAAACCCACTGCCTTAATTCTGATTATGCACCCTTTTTAAAATAGGCACTGAAAGGCCCACTAGAGTTATTTACTGTGGTGTGCTGAATTTCTGTAGCATCTTAACTACCTTCATATTCCCAAATCAAGGCGGCAATTGACTTTACGTTAAAACGACTAAATTGTTCTCTACATATTAAAAAAGGAGTGAAAGAACATTTCGTGTAGGACAATGAAGCACAGAAAAGTGATGTTTTGAGCAGCCTGGCCAGTGCTCTGCTGGGAGGGTGAATCGAGAGTCTGTCCTGCGCAAGGGCAGCCTTCAGCCGCCGTCCCGGCGAAACGCTGCGGCCACCTTCCCTTGCGGCAGCAGAGACCCCAATCCTGTCCCTTTGCATTGTGTGACTCCTCTGCGAGGGGGGTGGAGAGAAGCAGGGACTGTTCTTGGGAAATACGTTATTATTGGCCTCTTCTCTCTTCACCACAGACAGAGCTCAGGATGTCTTTCAGCTCTGCACAGCCAAATGAGACCTATGAAAAACTTGCTCAGTGTCAATTATAATTACCGAAGGAGGCAATCAAACATTACAGCAATGGGCACCCCTGAAATGCTACAGACAGGCAACTCCCACCATGGCTGTCAACAAACGCTAATTCTCATTAATGTGTGTGTAACTCTCAAATGCTGCTACAGTGGTGGCTATTTGTATTAGCTGGTAGCTAATTAGTAATAAGTAGTAGAACTAGTTAAAGTTGCAGGATGCCAAGCAGATGCAGATTGGCGGATTCAGCTCTGAACTTATGATCACTGTCGGTGATAATTTTCAGCATATTTTTGCATAGTCAAGAACCTCGAAATAACTGGAAGGGAAAGGGGTTACCAGAATGGTTCCGGGGAGGCTTCTCTGGTTCAGGGCATTGAGAAGCAAAGTGATCTCTTTAAGACACTAGGGCAAATCTGTTAAGAACTGCGTCTTGCTATCATTCAGATAGATTCAGTGCCCTATAAAAATGGGTTTGCATCCCATTTCTAGAAGACGAGGGCAGGATCCATCCTCCTCTGACTTTTCTATGTCCGGCAATCAGTTACCTGCTGTGGGCTGATCATAGATGGTGCGCTCTGAGGACGGCACAAGCAGGCACGGCGCCTTGGTAGGGGAAGGGTCTCCACCACCAACGAGAAATCCCAGCCCCAACAAGCGGGACTGGGCAACCTAAAGTGTCTGCCTCAGCACGGCCTTTCCTGCTGGCACGTTTCAGAGAGGCGAAGGCATGAAGAAGCGTTCAGAGGGATCTGTCCTCTTACAGTCAGGAACATGTCCTGCCCTGGGGTACAGCACGGCAGGGAGGGATGTACTGTTACTGCCTGCCGCGTACATGGCTAAAAACTTCCCGTGCTGCCACATAGCACTGCCTCAGCCTTCTTGTAGTGTTCTTCCAATCATGGACAGCCATGTATTTGTAATGACAGCAATAAAAACAATAATAATAATAAAACCCACCCTGAAAAGCAAAACCCAGGCCATTACCTATTATAACAAATTGAATTGGATGTTCCTTACC
The DNA here is from genome assembly GCF_000690535.1 of Cariama cristata. Taxonomy (NCBI): domain Eukaryota; kingdom Metazoa; phylum Chordata; class Aves; order Cariamiformes; family Cariamidae; genus Cariama; species Cariama cristata. The sequence goes on along the minus strand of NW_009634164.1, from coordinate 1,128 downwards.
TGAAATTTCATGAGCAATTAGCAAACAGAATCATCCACGAATGCATGTATGCCTTATTATCCTTGCAGTGATTTCAGCAGCCACAACGTTAGAAGCTTGCAGTTTGCTACCTAACAGCTCTAGCAGCCTCCAAACCACAGCTTTTTCTCCTTTCTTTTCTTTAAGATGAAGTTCATTGCAGCCGGTGTTTTACCACCTGCACATTGGGGGAGAAAAAAAGCAAGGGGGAGAGGATCAATATATACAGTATGTTTATATTCAGCGAGAGCATGTTGCAGAGTGGGGAGCTGTGATGTGTGTGTTTGCATTGTCTGTGAAAGGATCCTTAGTGGCACTGCAGCTGGAAAAATAAGGGAAGATCAGGGGACTGTCTTCAGTGACAAACTTTCATCTGCTAAGTTACAATTATATAGTAGGAAATGATACCTTAGACTGCAACTAATTTGTGAATCCTAGGAAAGGCAGATCACCGATTCTTCATCACGGCTGCAGAACCTGATCTATAAAAATTTGGGCCTCAGCAGGAGGGTACGTATAAGTGTGATTTGCATTTGAATTCTTAGTTCACCACAACCTTTAAATCTTCCTGCAGCACTATCACAATGGAAATTTTTGTTCTCAGTGTGCTCAAAATACATACTAAAAAATAAAAAATCCTGGTACAATGGAAGTCAGTTGTTAATGGGAAAGAATGTGGCATTTATGCCCAAATTGTTTCACAAAACACCATTACATCAGAGTCCTCCATCATTTTCTGGGGGATCGAGTCCCCTGACGCCATCTTTGGGGACTTCATGCGGTGCTTGTCACTATCATTCCACTTGCACAAACACCACAGCCCTTTCAATTTTTATCTGCCCAGAACCTGGATATGTTACATTATTTAGTTGTTGTAAGAAGCTTTTCTGTATGAAGAACTCACAACAAATAAAAGCCATTTCCCTGAAAAAACGAGCTTGTGAGTGACGGTTAAGGGAATTTGGGGCAGTCCCCCTTTACAGGAGGGGCAGCAGCTCTGCCACCCTTCCCACTGACTGATGGCACAGCTCCAACTGATCCTACATGGAGCGGCCACCAGCACTGGCAACGACGGCATGACGCTCACATGTTTCCCCAAAAATCTTTATG
>NW_009634163.1:0-10516 GCF_000690535.1 Cariama cristata | reverse complement strand
GTGTTAATACTAATGCTACTAATAATGGACATAAGAGGCAAAGTATACAAAACCGATCCTGAGGGTCGGGGAATTGCAGGCTGCAGGGGCTCACACAGCTGCCGCAGCAGGGCGGGGACGTCCCGGACCGGACTGCGCAGCCGACAGGAACCGGATTCAGGAATGCATGGATCGGGGTCGGAGGCAGGAGAGTGAGCAGGGTCCCACAGGGATGCCAGCCGTGAAGGAAGAGAGTGAGACCCTCGTGATCCCTTGGCTTTATACTGAGGATGAGGTGGATGGGATGGAATACCTCGTTGGTCAGTTTTGGGTCACCTGTCCCATCTGCACTCTTCCGCAGGTGTGACCCATTTACAACTTTTTACTCGCTTAGCAAAGGGGGGCCAGCAGTGGCCTTGGTTCTCATGGGGATAAGTATAAGCATGGGCCATTCTGCATACCGATCCTACTGATACTTCACTAGCAACTATAAACATCGAGCGTTATCAGGCCTGAAGCACAGACAGTGTCTGAAAACATGTAGCTGTACTTCAGAAAGGGCAGTTACTTAGAAGAAACTTAACTGCAAGAAAAAATTCCTGAAAGGAGAAACAGTCCTGTTTTAGCCAAACCAGGACAGTATATACAACTCAGCAGGGTGTTTAGGTCATGCTTTTAGACTTAGGTACTTCAAATCTGCCTAAGTCAGGCTTAAGGTGCCTGAGTCCTTTATTGGATCTAGCCTGAAGTGACTCGCTAAAGGTCACATTGTCACTTAACAGTCAAGCCAAAAGAGGAAGCTTGATCATATTGGTCGTGGATCTGTCCTGCCTATTACGCAACGTTTCACTTCTAAGCAATTTATTAAACTAATCGTCTTTGTCTTTGCATATGTCATCACATTTATTTCACTCCTCATTTCTCATTTTAAAAACAAATTAATAGAATTACCTGTATACTGTCTCTACCTTGCATGACCTAGCTGTCTTTTCTAAATTTCTCGCTTCTTTTCTGACTGCGGATTAGCCCTCCTGTTCTATTGCTCTCCCTTTCCCCTTCCTGTTACTGAATGATTCCTTCTGACCCATTCCTGGCCTCTCAGCCTACCCCTACCTGCCCAGTTGAATTACCAAATGCTCTAGATCTTGCTGCTTACCACAGAATCTCACATCCCTTCTGATTTACTTACTGTATCAGTACAGCTCTGCTTGAAACATCCCGCTCATTGTTTAAATAGCAGTAGACATCAAGGTGAACGTGTTAGTGTGCAAAAGATTTACTCTTTGTGTGTACAGCTGTATTTTCTGCTACTTCGCAATCCTGATTGAGTTACCCTGTTTTGTAATTGCAATAAAAATGTTAAGAGGCTGGTCCAAGGGCAGCAACTCACTTGATCCTGAATTCTCTTCTTGAGGCAGTGATACTCTGTGGTTTAGTCCACCTCAGCTTTGGAAAGTGGGAAGGCAGGAATTAACCTCAGCTCTGGCAGGTGGGAAGGCAGGATTTAAAGCTGGGCTCCAATAAAGTTCCACAGTTATCACAAGCACAATGGTGATACAGTATACGGTGATGATACGGGAGACATCAGAGGCACTGGAGTTCTAGATTTTAAGATGTTTAACATCTGTTTAGATTCCTGCTTCCTATTACATTAGTGGCTATGTACCTCTAGTAGTTCTGGCTGAAGTGACAAAATACTTCTTGAAAAAACCGTAAGTGGTAAGGGCAGACTTGGGCGTATGTGAGAACAGCGTGAGGAGGGGGAAACGACGGAGGCTGAAAAGCCATTGATTGTAGGCAGCTCATCTGCTTGAGAAACTGGTGTGTGCTTTGGGTGAAATCGCTTATCCTGCAGTGTTCCTGGCTTTTCCCCTGCAAATATATCACTTCTTAATTGTATCTCTGCCTCTATTATATTTCTGAAAAGCTAATCAAAAAGAACAACTTCTTCTCTTTCTTGTGTCTACACCATATAGTTAAACTAGTTAATTTGTATTAACAAGGGAAATTATTCCCTCAGTGGAACAGATGTTTGTGCTTTGATCTATTGCAAATAGTATTTTTGCAGTTCCTTCTGAATATTGTTTGTGAAAAGAGATACCAACACTAATTGTGAAGTCCTTGGTTTATGTTAAAAACATTTCACTGCCTGGTGTTTGTGATAGATGTACTTCATTTGAAGAAGGGTGTAATTAACGGTTATTGTGGTACCCTGAGGACTTACCTGCCCGGGACGGTTAACAAATTGAAAGTGGAGTCAAAGCAAGTAAAATGTCCAGCATCAAACTGCTGTGATGAGGATTTTATTAGAAGTAGAGTGGCCCAAGGGACAGAGGATTAAGCACTGGCGATTGAAGATCATCACTTCACTCTTGCTTGACATTCTTTGTCTAGATCTGTTTTTTCCAGCAAGTACAAGTGAAAATGAGACATATTTCTGACTCTTCGACCTCTCTGTTTCTAACCTCTGGCAATAATGCATAACTTCTGTTATACTCAAAAGCTAAATGCACTGTCATTACGACAAAATGTAATTCCCACAGCCTTGCTAACAAAGGTGACCTTTGTTACATAGTTTCTTAACAAAATCCTCTAAAAGAACAGAGTTTGGCTTCTAAGCATCTGACACAATCAAATAAATGCAGGCCAGTTAAGACGATTTGACTGCAATCTTCTGCCAGCTCAGGCAGTTCTCTGCAATGACAACCAAGATTTGTTCATCTGCATTACCTGTGTGTATGTAACTTAATGAATCACAGGGAAATTTTGGTCATTAGCAAACAGGTCTTTGCAAGAGATCCCATCCCTGGCTGCTGCAGAGTAATCGTTTTCACCAGGAAAGGCACAGGACTCAGGCAGGTCTAACTAGTGACACGACAGCAGAAGGTCCCGTCACGTGGACTGTGTGGAAGACTTGCCCCGTCCCTCTCAAACAGTGAATTAAACTTGTTAAAAGGAAGCCCAGCCTCCACCAGAGGAAGCTTCTCCGGGGCTGAAATGCTGCGGGCGGCTATGGTTACTAACGTGATCTGCCACTTACCTCCTTGTGCACTCACCTGCTGGCCCGTTCCGACACCACGCACAAGTACCTGCAGAGAGATGTGCTGTTGGAATAGTGACAAACCTCATCGGGGCAGCCGTGCATGGCCAAAGAGAAAAACAAGGTACAAATGAGCAGCGAATAAACAGAAGAAAGGAAAGTGCTGGAATCTGTAAGTATTGTGAATAATATTCTGTCCTTGCTGCTGTGTGAACTTGGTGTTCTCTTCGCTCTGGATTTGCATTAGTGTTAGTCTTGCCTTGTCCCCATTTCACACTTCGGTGCCTCGATCCGGCAACCAACTCCCCACAGTCAGACTCCTGTGACTGTGGAGCTGAGGGCAGCACCCGGGTCTAAATGGGGTCTGGGTTTGGTAGCTTAAAGGGACAGAACATTCTTTTGCTATTTCATTCTAGTTTTGGTAGAAGTTCACAGGTCTAGTTCCCACCTTTATGTACATTTTTTCATCTTTTCCATTGTTCTGCTCAGCCTGTTGTAACTATGTAATAGTTCTAAACTGCGAAACTGTCAAGTTCCAAATAAATTGCGTGTCCTAGGGCTGCTTTTTTTTTATCCCCCCGCAAATTTCAAGAAAAAAGAGATTACTTTTTTAAAAAGCACATGAGAATTCCTGTCATATTCCATGATAATAACCAGATGGACTAGTTTGTACAACTAGTATTCATCATAACATACACCTAAGTTAGGAATACTTTTTGACAATATTTGCTAGCAATAAAAGTAAGCAGCTGATCCTCCAAAAGGATAGTAAATGAAAAGGATATCACTTTCTGGCTACTTTAATGTCATCTGTAAAATTACTTTTGTTCTGATGTAGCATTCAATCGAAGCTGGAAGAAATCTTTTAGTGGTTTGTTCTTTCCCACCAAACAAGGCACTAAATATAGCAGTATCCGCATTCTGGGCTTCAAAAAAGCTGTGGTTCAGGTTTCTCAAGAATATCTGCTTTTTCTCCTGACTCTGTTCAATTTGTTTTGTAACTGTTTATTTAGGAAGCATGAGTAGATACAAATCAATACATACAGTACCAGAAATATTAAACACTACAAAATTGAAACTTTTGCTTAGATAATAACGATGCGGTGATACAGTCATCAGATTTTCCAGTTTGAAAGTTATCCCCAGCTGGAGGACAAATCCCTAAGAAAGGGACACAGCACTGACCGCACCGCTTTCATTTCCCTTGTCCAAAAGGCATCAGCATTTTCTCTCAGATTAGCAAAACTACCAGTATTCCAAGAAACGTTTTCAAAATCATTTTTGGCAATGTTTTCAATATTAATGCTTTACACACGGCTTTTTCATCTGCATGTAGCAAGTATCAAAACTTGCTTCTTTGGCCACAGCTTATTCGTTCGAGAAGTGGTTCTTTAAGACGCTGCTACGTTCTCCCTTACTGCAGCTATGTCTGGCTTCTCTTCTTGAGCACCGCAGAGGCTTGGCACGATGAGCGTTGCGTGGACTGGGAATCTTGCTGTGAGGGACACGGTGAGACTTAGCGTTTTGTAGACAGACTCAATGAAGTGTGTGAGATCCCTGAAGCTTTCGACCGTGACAACATTCAATTCCATCACGTCACTTGCTGTGAAATGTGTAACGGCCACAGCCATTGCTTTTTTTTTCCCGCAGGAGTTTGCCTTTAATTTCAGTAAAGTTCCTGTTACAAGTTTGTTCTAACTTGTCATTTGTATATTACTGGCAATTGTTTGAGTTGGGTAGGCAATAATTCTAGGAAGAACATTTCCTCCTGACAGAGATGCACTAACACAAACCTTGAAGTCCTTACAAAAGGGCTTATAAAAATAAAAATTAGGGGTGCATAAAAAGCCAAAAATAAAAATTATATTATCACTTTCATTGTCTTTTCTTTCCTCTCCAGACTACAGCCTATTGACTTGTAAAATATCTCTATATTATATAGAATTACAGACGTTTGAATTCCACGTTCTCCTATAACGTTCCACTCATTTAAATCCTGTGGAAAGGAGCAGGAAGGGGAGCTAGGCTGGGACAGGGGCTGGTATTCTCTGTGGACAGAAGTGTTAACTGGCAAATCTGGGAAGTTGCAGAGGTCTTCTGGTCTCTTCGCAAATTTTATAAGCAAGAGGAAATTTGTGTGGCTTGCTGAGTATGACTATGAAAGTAGCTTGCTCCCACACAGTATGTGTGCTTTTGTTGTACTGGAAGTTTGTCTTTGTCCGTGTCTTACTTTATTTCACATAATGGGCATATGGATTGCATGCTAATTAGAGAAGGATTAATAAACCATGGTGACAACATCCATGCCTTGTCATGATACTTCCCAGCGCTGTCAATTGTGAAAGCAGGAATCCCACCTGACTTACATCTGCGTAGGAGGGAGAGCCGGCCAACAACATCTGCGCCGTGCGAAAAGCCTGGCGAGGGACAGATTTTATCAAGAGGCCGTGGTTTGCAAAGCACCAGTTTCTTCTGAGTTGTTAAATCTGTGCAGGCTAAGATTACTTGTTCTGCAGAAGCTCATGTAACTGGGCTTACGTTCTGGTTAGGCAAACCGAAGCTTTTCCTGACGTTGTGTTTACACAGATCCTAACCCAGATACTGTTTGCTGGAGTAGGCTGTCCCGGCGAGGGAAATCGGTTACCACCCCATCAGTGGGTGAAAGTCTCTGCTGGACCCTGGCGGAGGCAGCTGAAAGAGGGGATTTGACCTTCTGGTGTCCAGAAATGCAGGACAGAATAAAATATCCTTAGCCGGGAATTATTCCAGGGGAACTTAACAGTAGTGAACTTACTGTGGAGGTGGATAATACTACCAGAAACCATTTAAGAGGGATGTATCTGGTAGTAAGCTGAATACTGTGAGGAAGTGCCACCAACAGACACGTGTGCTAGGGCAGTCCTGCAGCAGCCGTTCGGTGTTGACCGATTGTCAGACACTCAAGGCTGCCATTGCTTTGCCCCATTTTGCTACTGCTGCTTCTGCAAAGCTGGCTGGTGCGGGAAAGGACGGGCTCAAGTGTGACAAGTGCCTGATTTGTGTCCTCCACGAGTAGTGCTTCAACATCCCCAGCTGAAAGGAGAGAATACAAACTACCTTCCTTCGTGAGTATGCCTCTTTCTTTTGCTTCCTAACATCATTATTTACTGGCAGTTTACTGCCTCAAGTTTGGCCACCGCTACAAATGATCTTCAGTGTTACTGCAGAAAAGTGACTGTAGCTGAATTTTCCTATACACAGAAATGCAGCTGTGATTCAAAGCCACGCGAAGTATGCGTGCTCTCCTGCATTGCACAGGCCTGCCCTGATGCATCTGAGCCGGGCAGTATACGTGCACGTCTGACGTTTCTAGAACTAATCATCCTGGTAGAACGAGTCATAGAATGGGTATTGATTTATAACTGGATGTGGGAGGGTTTGTTCATGTTTTCATACTGCTGTTGAAATTGAATTCTATCAATTCATGACCACTTTACCTCCTCCGTACCGAGAAGTACATGAGCAAAGAGCAATTTCAAATTTTCGCTTAGAGAAGGGAGTAAGGGAAACGTCAGCTTGTTCCTCTCTTCCCTGCTGTGCCCTTCCTCCATCCTTTGGGAAGAGGAGGTGACTCAGGCTACCCATCAAAGGCAGGATATTAGGGGAAGAATCCAGTAGCAGGAAAAGTGATTTATGAAGGCTTCCAGGCTTTAAGGTCATGAGTCAGGGATTCCTTACTTGAAATACTTGGCCCTCAGGCTCCCTTCCCATCTCTGCCTGCTGCTGTGCAGCCCCGTTGACATCAGTGGGCTGGCATGGGTGTAGCTGAAACCAATTTTCTCCTAACGTTCAGCACACGTTACCAATCTGAACGGCTTCTTGGATTTCTGAGCAGCTGCTTCGAGGGTGAAGGGTCATGATGGTAGGGACAGAAAGAAAGCCTTATGAAAAAATTTGACCAAGTGTTAGCCAGAGAGGAGAGAGATGAAGGGAAGGGAGGAGATGGAGCTGAGGAGGGATGGGTATTTGATAGCTCTTAATTTTATCAATTAATTCCTCACCTAATTATGTATAAACGTGTACACAGCCACATGCATACAAACTCCTTTTTTCTGTTTAACATTTTGATTACAGTGAGACCCTTTAGTTCTCGTCACTGTATATACACACACATGGTGATACAAAATCATGGCACCTTTCTAATAATGCATAACCCAGCGGCTGATGCGTTACGTATGTGTATGTGTAGCGTATATACAGAATGATGCAATGCACGTACATGCGCATTACACGATTCATAATGAAGACTTTGCTGCTAAAAAAGAATCGGAATACAGTAGCTGAAACTGTATTGCTACGTTACATTACATATCCCTTAAGAGGTAGAGTTACGGGGCATATAAGCTAATTTTAGTCAAGAAGCAGCATATGTGCTCAGAGTGCCATGGCTAGACCGCTGCCAGTACCCAAGCTAGTGAGCGTAAAGAAAATTTGGATGGCCCCATTACGGCTCTGTAGTTTTTAGACAAGCCCTTAATGGCACCGAAAGCCTGGATAATAAGAGCATTTGTTAAGCCATAGTATTTTCCATTCAGTCTCATACTCAGCAGGCAAAAGAAGGCTGTGGGAATACTATGTTACACTCAGAAAATTTTAAAAAGCAAACAAACAGAATTTTGTCTCACGGCTGTGTGTCTGCTGGTATCAGCAGGACATATTTAGCTGTGTTTATACAGAAAGTAAACAGGTAATTGGACTTTAACAAGACTCCGTGAAGTATGCTGATGGGATTTATTTTTTTTTAAGAAACATTTTCTTCTACAGTGAAAGCATGGTTGGGCATTTTTACTGCATGAAATTGGAAACTGCTAGAAATATGAGTATTGAGTTGGTTTATTCTTGTGTTCATCACATAAAATACTGTAAAAATAACTTTACCGAATAATGCAAGAAAATAAAATTTAGTAATAAAACTATGATCATGTCCAAAGGCCTAAAGAAGTACTGAGGTGCTGTATATGCCTATAATGTTATACAAATGCACTAGAATGTCTAGTCGAGAAGCCCGGATTTTTATTTTATATTGATTAGTGGACAGAGAATAGTGAAGAGCAGATAGCATGAGACCACCTTACTTTTATTACACTTTTAAAGATGCTCTTATTCCAAATACACAAGCATTATTACTTGAAATAAATACTACTTATTGTTGCTTAAGTATTATTTTCACTGAGAAAAGCATAACTGTGCTTCCTTATTGCCCAGCAATTTTCCGCTTTTTGTGATATAGTGATATGGTCCTGCGTGATGTCCTGCACTAGATACGGTTTCCAGGTGCTCCAGCCACTACTGACAAAACCCAACGTGTTGTCTCTTTTTTTATGTGGCCTGCCAGGAAAAGGTGAGGACAATGAACTTTCCTCCATGATGAAGTTTAGAAAGTGCTTTTTGAGGAAATAGCCTTTCCTTTTTCAATAGGCTTGCATGTTAGTCTTCCTATACTGATAGACTGCCAAGGCTTTTTTATTAAAAGCTAGAAAATTTGGCATGGCTTCCCCTCAGATATGAGCGAATCGTTCATACATCTGATGGAAGCACATATGAGGCAACTGATTTATCATGCTTGGGTTTTTGTGTGCTTGACATTTATATCTTAAAATCAAAACAGCCTGGAATCGCCCAGCACTTCATTGCAAACAGGGAGGTGTGTCCCTGCAGACTTCAGCTACTTGGCGTGGGTTTAATGCTAAGGGGCAAATAGCTCTAAAGTGGCATAATAGCAATCTTCTCACTTTTATCTTGTATTTAAAACTCTGGAGATGTTTTGTTTCTGATAGGTGGGTATCAACAATATCATAATTTGATGTCAATCATACTTAGATTGCTTTTTCTATGATTTGTTTCAGGGCAGGATTCAGCACCAACCTGACAAGGGGGAGGAAGGGAACTCCAGTTGTAGCAGCTGCAGGATATTTCAAATACCGTGCTGTATTATTTCTTAGCTTCCATTCAACAGTGAAGAAAGTCTTAGTCTGTCCTAATCTACAGTGGTAAACTGAAATGGGAGGGGAAGGAGAAGTAGGGGCAATCAGATATCTCAAAATGGTTTGACTTCCCTAAATCCGTCCAGTAAAAGTCATCTTTTGTATTAGCAAAATCATCTGACTTGTTGGGTAACAAGAAAGGAGACTCCAGAAATGCTTGGAAAAGATCATTTTGGTCCCATTTGTGAAAAAGGATTATAAACAAAAGCCTGTCTCCACTGTAGACAAAGGAATGGAGTGACTTTAGTGACTTTCTAAGATGCTCTTAGTTTGAGATCACAGCCCGGAGAAGCATTACAGCGTCAGGAATTCAAGCTCAACGAAACTTTAAAGGACTTGGCCGGATTTACAGAATCACTTACTGAAAGTAAATCTCTGATGGAAGGAAACAGTAAGAAGGCAAAACCAGTCTTCTGGCATCTAGTAGACACTACAGTCCCTGGAAAAAAACTGTTCTTTGTGTCAATATGATTTATAGGATGTCATCAGGATTGATACTGTATGCTAGAAAATCTGATGCTAAAGTTGTGATCATTCTTATGTGACGGGACGAGGCCAAATGCAGATTAAAAATGCATCTATATATTGGGGTCAATAGAAATTCAGTTCTAGAATAGTATTCTAGGAATACAAATGGAATTTTCTTAATCCTGCATGGTGTTGCCAGTGCAGAAAGATCACTGGAAAATGCTACCGTGCTTTGTCCAGAATGAATACGCTAGTCCTGTTTAGAAGAGACAGGTGTAACAATAAGCAGTTAAATAGCATACTGTCAGATAAGAATATTATAGCATACAGTTAAGAGACAAACAAAATTTCCTTGCTTTTACAAGCTTTTACCTTGCTTCTGTATGTGATGCTACCAAGGTTTTGCCAGTGATTGGAGCTAGAGACACAAAGAGCTGAAAGTAACTTGTTCTCTGAAGAGTGGAGGTGGCCAGTCTTCCTGAAGAAGACAGGAGGATCAGGAATAAACATGTTTGATCAACCTCTGAACTCACTATGGTGAGTTTTTGTCCGCCATCTTCTTTGAGGTCCTTTACTTTATGAAAATCTCTAGATCAGGGAAGATTTTAGAGATTAGAAAGGGCAATTATAAAAGCAATTCTTTTCCAGAAGAAATACATTTGAAAAGTAATTGCTCTACATAACAACATAGCAAATGTATAAATGTAAAGCACAGTTCTTTTCCTTTCTCTGCAACTTTGGAAAATATGCCTATTTCTGCTCATCTTAGTTTGCCTGTCAGTGATTCCATTGTTCTAGAAACATTTGCATCCAGTTTTGCTTCTACTGTTTCTACAGATTTCAGACTAAGTATATAGTTGCAACTTTCACACATTCTGTATTCTCTAACACCTTCCAGTTTTGCTTCTACTGTTTCTACAGATATCAGACCAAGTATATAGTTGCAGCTTTCACACATTCTGTATTCTCTAACACCCTAGGTATTAAGGTCCAAGAAAGGATTAAA
>NW_009634162.1:33171-33425 GCF_000690535.1 Cariama cristata | reverse complement strand
GACCTAGTTCCAGCGCGATGTGACTCAGCCGCTTGCTGCGGGTCCGGGGGTGGGGTGGAAACGGTTCCTTCTTGTGAATCACGAAACCCAAAACGCCCCTGAGGCATCGGTGCCCGGGGGAAGGCGACGCCTGCCGCGTTTCTGCGGAATCGGGAAAGGGAGCCTTGTCGCATACCAGCTTGTGCGTGCCGCGCCCGCAGCCCCCGAAGGTTCCCCGGAACAAAGAGCGTGGGGCGGGGGGCCCGCCCGCCGGC